>NW_027106062.1:25289-25829 GCF_000696795.3 Halyomorpha halys | reverse complement strand
ATAAAAATCTTAAAGTAAGTTATTGTTAGCAGAGGTAATTCCTAACTACTGCACTGGAAACCTATTTGGATTATTGATAACAGTGTCTGTTTAAAAATTTTCAAAATTTCAAATTCTATTTCATTTGTTTCTGATAGGCAAGACCTTAAGATTCAAAGCATAATACACAATGGAATCACAGCAGATCTATTTGATAATATCAAATAATTTTGGATTGGCAGAACTATGTATATTAACGACGTCTTAACGTTTTAGTACCGCTTTGTAAACTCTTTCAAAAACATCATATTTTCCATTCATTATCGTTAAGAAAACAGAGTAAACTTATTTAATTATGCCATGTATTTATATGCCAGGTTGTAAAACACGGCAACTAACTACAAAAAACATCCATTTCGAATATTACCACAAATCCCATCAAATCACCTTTACCCTTCGTCGTAAACCCACTGACTGCCCTACAGTTTCATTTAATGATGTTACTCTTACCCCTGTCGAATAGATCCGTTACCTTGGACTACATTTGGACAAACGATTAAC
>NW_027106062.1:16036-23496 GCF_000696795.3 Halyomorpha halys | reverse complement strand
GGTAGTTAGGTGACTCCCCGGTGACGCGGTATTTTACATCTATCTATAATTTATTAGTTTTTTTTTATCTATTATAATTTTTATATATTAGTTTTAAAATATTCATTTTTTTAAATTTATATTTATTGTTTGTATTTAATTGTATGTTAGAGTTATATCCTTGTAGTTAATTGTTGATTTTTTTCCACGATTATGATTATGAAAATATGATTGATTTTTATGTCTATATATTATTTTATTTTAAAATTTATTCTCTGTTTTTAAAATAAGGAGAAGAAAAGAAAGATGTATATAGTATAGGGAGAAAATATAATTAGAAGTAAAGATAAATAATAGGGAAGTATTAAGGATGAAAAAAAAAGAAAATATAGAAAGAAAAAATTAAGAGAACAAAAATGATAAATAAAAAAAAAATCATGTTATTCTATTATATATGATAATTTTGCTGTACTACGCCTTTATATTATAAGAATTGAAAAGTTTTTGTTTCTCTCTCTCAAATGTTTCGCCCAACTTTGCAGGAACTCTTCAGGGCTAGATTAGAGCAAGATGAAAACATGTCAAGATAATATTATAAGCATATATATAGAAAGTTGTATAAAAAATATTATAAAAAAGAAACAATTAACTAAAGAAAGGAGGAAAAACTTTATTAAAATACAAAGTTGTGCTGCCCTAGTTTATTGGGTTGCTAGTCACACAGCATACTTATTTTTGTCTAATCAGACGATATTTTTAATCTCACGATAAATAAGCCTATACAAGTATTCAATAATAATTATAAACATTAGTAGTATACAACACTAGAACATGACTTTTTTTTGTTTCATTTTCCCCTCTTTTTCTTTTTCCCTTTTTAATGATTTTTTTCCCTCCTTTTCCATCCTTTCCTCTTTCTCTCTTTTTCTTCTTTTCCTTCCCTTCTTTTTCCCTTTCATATTTTGGTTTCAACCCAATGTGCCTTTAACAGAATAATGGATAAAATAGTTATAGAGATATGAGAAAATATATGACAGATACTTAAGTAACAAATATAAATAATACAAAAAAAAATCAACAAACTATGTTAAAAGAATACAAAAGTATTTAATAAACACTAACAGTACTGCTATAAATGATTGAATGTACCACTAAATATGATAGTGAAATAACAATTGATAGGGGTGTCAACTAAATAGAGATGTTAAAGCCACCTCAAATCGACTATTTTTTTGTTGGAAGGCTTTAAAATGAACAAAAAACAAACTGGCTCGGATTAAACATTTATTTGGTTCAATTCAAATGTTTTAAAAACTAAAAACTAACATAAGCAAAATATACAAGTAAAAATAAAAAGGCCTTTCAAAAAAAAAAAAAATAGTTCGACAAATCATGAAAACGACAATAAAACTAATTTACACACACACAAAAAAAGAAATAAATATATAAAATAAATACTGCACGACGAAAGGTTGCTCCACCCCGATAGGTCAGAGGAAGAGTGCTGCCGAGATGTCTAGCTTATCGATGGTCCAAATATCCAACAGTCGTATTGTATTAGGCGAACCGACAAAATAAACGCAGGCAGGGCTGGTTACACACGTTCCTTGGGTTCAAGGGTTGGCCACTAATTACTTAATTAATTGGAACTCATATTAAAATCGAAACATAGAAGTGGTCTGGTTCCCAACTGTTATGACGACGAGTACACTCAAAAAATGTCAAATAAAATAATATCAACCAAACGCAGACAGGGCTGCTAATGACGCTATCAGTGCCACTAAGTAGTCGGAACTGCCTTAAAAATTAAGATGGTCGATCCGTTGCTAGGTGACGCCTCTTAGTAACAATTATCACCCCTAGCAACTGTCTCTATTACTAATTGTAACACACAAATATAATTACATTTTTTTTCTTTTCATATAACTAAATCTAAATAAAACAATAAAAATACAAATAGATGTAACTAAATTAAATACTAATAAAACTCAAATAATAATATTTACAAGGTAATTATATTATGGCGTTAACAAAAGGAATGGAAGTATGATAAAAATGTATAAGATAATAATAAGCACATTACCGTATTACATAACTTATATTCATTTCAATGTGAAAACGAGAATAAAAGGTCTTCAAAACAATAATCTAATATATAAAAATATTTGTTAGCTGGTACATTAGGCACTGCCATACCGATCATCTGCTTGTCAAGGGGATTTTTGCTAAATGCACAGGATTTTCAGTAAATGGTCAAAAATGGCCTTATTTTTTCCAAAAAAAAAAATTACTATCAAAATTTAGCATTTTTGGCGCGTATCTCAAAAAGTATATATTTCTTCGTGGTTATATATGCTAATCGATTTGTCTCTCTGTGAAAAATATAAAAAAAAAAATTCAACATCTCCGGTTCTAATATATTTACTTAGATCCGGTTCGAGAACATTGGCGTAGTTTTTTATTATTATTATTATTTCAAGGCATCAACTACTTCGGGGTCATTATTACCTTAATTTTCAAAATTTTTATTAGAAATTAGTTCCTTGGTATTCGAAATTTTATTAGTTATTGCCTTAAATTCCAAATCGTAATGTATAACTATTGAAAAATGGGAACTTGTGGTAAAATTTTATGGTAAGTTTCAGATTTAGAAATTTATAAAGATTCAGAAATTCATAAAGTTTATTTACATTCAGTTTGTTAATCTGCAAAACATAATGGAGATCTGCTGCTAATTCCTACAAGTACAAGAGCCCAAGAGGAGAAAAAAGGCAGTTATCTTGTTTATAATTTATATAAATTATATGTATAAGTTTGATTACTTTAATGAAAACTATGTATAATTACTAGTCAAAATTGATGAGTCTGCCAAGTATAAGTAGAGGAATAAAAAATGGCAGCTGTTTCAAAGCGATAAAAAAAACTATTTTTTCATACGGAGCTCTATATTTTAAAAAGTAGTTACAACATAAGAAAACCTAAGAGAGCGTCATTTAAAGAAGAGTAAATTTGCTAAAATATAAACCCTAATAGAGTTATTTACGTTAAACAGTTTTCGAGATATAGCTTTTTAAAAAGCAACATTTCACAAAAATTATGTATGGGACGTACTGAAAGATCAGTAGTTAGTGAATTTATATAGAAAAAATTATATCTCAAAAACCATTTGACGTACAAATGTCAAATATAGAAATAGTGAAACATAGCCGGGTCTGCTTGTAAAAAATAAACTAAAAAAGGTAAAATACAATATAAAGAAGAGAACAAAAATTAAAAAATATATACACGATAAATAGTAAAATAATTCATTAAGAGTATAAACAAGTTCATACAACGGTGATGGATTAAACTATGGATAGAAAAGATATTCAACTAATGAAGTATAAATAATAATCATAATAATAAGAAGAAATAAAATAGGGGGTGACAATAATTCAGATAACGTCTCTGTAAGGTATAGAGAACAGGATTTAAACCACACTGCCATCTTTTTTCGGATAAATTATTTTTCTTTTTAATTATATTCAGGACAATGGAGGAATTACATAATGTTCTTAAAATGATGAGACATTCATTGATTAGGGACAAGCTGAAAAAATATTTGTCCTTTCAATGCTGAGTTCTGTGCAATGCTTGTAAGTTTTACAACCTGTACTTCTATCTTAGATAAAGTGGATAGTTAGGTGACTCCCCGGTGACGCGGTATTTGCTAAGTGACTGAGCACACTTGTCTGACGCCTATTACGCGAAACTATTAAAATATAATATTCGAATCCATTAAGGTAGAATAACAGATGGAGTGATGTTGATTATGTTATCGTATGTGTAAACACTCGTCATAAAAAAGAGGCAAATCTCAATTCATCAACAAAAACGAATTTGTTTTATTACACAACATTTTTTCATCAATAAAAATGTTTATTTAAATAATCATTCTTTTTGTTTTTGTTCCCACGTCGTTTATAACGTGGAGATTTCTGTGGAGGTGTCAGTTTCGATATGTTTTCTTGGTATAACAAAGTGGAAGTGAATTTCAGTCCGTCAGTACTCTTCAAAACTACAGTTCCTCTATATCATATTAGAGGGTTGAAAATTTGTAAGTGAATAGATTTGATGTATAAGAAATTTCTCTTTTCCCAGTTCCGCTATGTTTGCGGTTTTCAAGCATTAGTGATATTAAGTATACCACATGTATTTTATATTACATTTATTGTAGTACAATACATAATTATTGATTATCGAAAAAAATAGATGGTCGTGTGAAATAGATTGTAGGAAGATATTCTGGGTCAATAAAAGATACTTTTTAATGGTAGCCAACGTTTCGCTCTAATTTGCAAGGCTTCGTCAGTGCTAAGTTCTAGAGATTCGTTTTAACACTCTAAAATCTGTAAAACTCAGCCTCAACGAAGACCTACAAAGCGGAGCTAAACGTTGGGTACAAATAGTTTTTTATATTTATTATAGTTTTATGTTTTATTTACAATTTTGTACCTTTATTGCCTATTTTATTACTCGGACTATTTCCTTAAAATCAATTCACACGGTCAACTAGCCACGGAAATAATTAAATCACTTTTCACTGTTTCACTGAGTCCAGCCAGTGATTTCTTTTTTTTTTTTTAATGCACGTTATTTCGACTATTACAATACTTACTAGACAAACTATCTAAACTTCCAATCTATTATTGTAGAATATATATTGTTGTAAAATAAGTTCGTAGCGTTTTTTACTGGTGATTTCAATAAAAACGTAAGTAAATATTTTTAATCAATTATATATGATCCATTTTGATCTATTACATGTTGCCATTTTTCAGGTAATTTTATGATTCTATCCTCCCAGAACTCCAGAATTGGAGCGAATTAAAGTGTTTTCCGTTAAGAGAGTTTTGAAGGGCCCGAAATAAGGGAAAATCTGTTGGGGCAAGCTCTGGTGAATGGGGTGAGTATGGGATCACAAAAATGACATTTTTCTCTTCCATTTCCATCCATTCCATCCAGCAAGCTAAATACCACTTAAAGGTAAGGAATCTCTGTTCAAACTAATGCATAAAACCACCTCAACTAATCCTTTTTTAGAATATGTAAACATTATTGATTAAGTAAAGATGATTTTATAAAAACAGAGAGGATTAAATTGAAATATTAAAAAAAGCTACGAACTTATTTTACAACCTAATACAAAAGACTGATCTACATGTCTGTAATAAGGCCAATCTGAACATACGGAGTTGAGGTTTGGAGCTCCAATAAACCTTTAAATTCATGTCGTATCCAATCCTTACAATCCAAAATCCTTCCTAAAATCCTCCTTGCTCCCTACTTTGTCACAAATAAAATCATACATAAGACCTTATTGTCCCGTATGTAACTGTTCTAGCCTGAACCAGATATCATACCTTCCATTAGAAAATTCCTAACCATCCAAACCCAATAGTTTCTAATCTTGCTTCCTCTTCCATTCCGTTCAATCCTATGAGGTGCCTGAAAAGATGGTGGCCACGAGACCTGCTAATGTAAAAACCTCATTAGAGTGTTAACAATGGGTAGTTCCTCTGCATGATTTTATTACTCCATTATAAACATACATAAAATTTACTGGATGTATCATTATATACAGTTGTAAATTTCAATAAAGATAATAAAAAAAAGTTTTGAATTACTTACTGTAATCTGTTGCGTTGGTTGATACATCACGGGCACATAGTCATCATATAAGTAGCGTTTCTGAAAACGTTGCGTTCGAATTTTTATTACAGATATAAGGTAGTAGCTAATTTCTAATTTGGCTATAAATCAATTGATCATTTTGTATTTTTAATTTGTGACCTCATAGTCATTTTAGCATTGGGTCGAGTAAAGAAAATCGCTTTAAAATATAACAGAACCCATAATAAAAAATCTTTGCAATTACACAATTTTGTATTAGGAACAACCATTTTGAAGCAAATTCAGAAAAATGGCGTAGAAAGGAATATTTCGGCTCGTTCTTTCCCGTTCTAATCGGATGTTTATATTTTTTTTTCTACACTAGTTATTCATAAAAATCTATAATATTTTGTATTTATCCATTGTTTATTGTTTCTACCTATGAAAACTGTTAATTATATTTCAAATTACCCAAATTAAATTAATTCTGACTATTTCAATGCACAGCTAATATTAAAAAAAAATTGTTTGTCTATTAGTCAATCACAAAATTCATTAGAACCGTTATCGAGAAAATCGAAAACAAAATGAGAAAATTCGATTATATGTTGTAGCCCTTCCTGGCTGTCGATTTTCTCGAATAAGTTGCTGTCACCTTCCAGATCTTAAATGTGTTATTTCTATTCCGTACAACTTTTGCTGTTTGAGCTAAACTGGTACGCACAGAGACCATTTTGCGAGACTCAAGAAAACTCATTTCCGTAGAAAACTCAATTTCAAAAATTTTCACGATCACTATACTTTCCCTTACAATATAATCCATACATAAGTAAGTAAAAGTAAAATATTATTATTTATAAAACAATTTTAGGGAGAACCTCTTTGTTCGTCTAGCAGTGTATACACTATTAGTGTTAACTTAATTAATTTGTTGATATTTTGTAACTAGTATTTATTTAGTATTAATAGTTAATTTAATTACATTTATTTTATTTGTACCATTTCTTTCTTTCTTAAGAATTTTATTTTATTTTGGAAAAAAATGATGTATTTATATTTTGTATTATACTTAGTGTAAAACAAACAATTGCTAAGGGTTGTTAAACCGTTGCTAAGGAGTCGCCCAGCAACAGGCCGTCCATCCTCATTTTTAAATCAATTCCTGCTTATTAGTGGACATTACAGTTTTGAACCAGCCTTGTAAGTGTTGATGTTATTTTTTGGACATTTTGAGTGTTTTAGTCAACATCCAGACCTTTTCTGCGTTTCTGGCCTTTGGCTGGAATGTGAGTTTTTGCTAATTAGTCGGCTCGTATAATTCATTACAACAACCAGAACCTGTTTGCCCATACTATGTGCCAGTGTGGTCATCTTGGCTTTTATGCGTTTCGACTGTTGATGAGCCACTACAGATGTGGGCCCACCAACTTTGGACCAGTTTGATAGTTGCAGCGGTGTTGATAGCTACGGAGTGGTGACCTACACATACTAACAGCTATCTTCTCTGACCTATTGAAGTGCATCAACTTTCTTCGGGATCGTCGAACAGTACTTGCAACATTGTTTTTTTCAATTCATAATTTATTTGATATTTTTTTTTAATTAACTGTTTTAGTTTTAATTATATTCATTGTTTTAACTCTTATTATTTTTTTTATTTGTGTTAATGTTTTCTATTGTTAGCTTGGCCAAATAAATATAAATATAATGCAATAAATAGGGAGTGGCGATAGCAGCGTGATAACGCGCCTGTTTACCAACCCGAAGGTTACGAGATCGAGTCCCCGGCCCTACCCGGGATTTTTTCAAGCATATAAATATGCAATACT
>NW_027106062.1:11707-15051 GCF_000696795.3 Halyomorpha halys | reverse complement strand
TTTTTTTTTTATTACACGTTTCTTCATGAATGTTTTATGATTTTTTTTCTGGGAGTAAGCTGCTTTTTCTACTACAAATATTTTATGTTATATTAATTCGATCAATAAAAATGTATTCTTCATTTCGATGTGTCAGACAGGTATTTTCTTTAAAAAAAAAATCACTAAGTACCATTCATTCATTATCTATTGATTGTTTTTATGTATATAATTTATTACACCTAATTTCTTTATTATTCTTGACTTTTTAGACCTTTTAACATTATAGTTCTATTTATCCTATATTTTTCATAAATTAATTTTTCTAAAATCTGGTTTTTGGTTTTGCCGTTTTATTTGGGCCCCTCTCCTTGTTATTCAAATCATTATTGTGTTGATAAATTCTGTCACCCAATAATTGCTTTGTTTCACCTATCTATATAACTGGCCAATTTAGAAAATAAAATAATAATAATAAAGAATAAAAGAAATAGAAAAATTAAAATAATTTTATGATGCCAAGTTTTGACCAATAAAAATGTCTTAACATTTTCTTATTCTGAAGTGAGAACAAGCCCAACGCCTTTTCGGAGTGACTGTTGCGAAATTGTAATACGTGCATTACTAAACCCTTAACATAACACTTCAGTAAACAATTGTTCACTTAACAGGTGTAAAGGAGGCTTTAACCACCGAAACGTCGACTAGTTAATTTTGTAGTCTAAGGAGTGCCTCCACGAAGGCTAAGGTACACTGCAAACAGATTTGATGTTGTTGTTGGCGAGCTCAATGATGTAAGCGCAAATCATATGTTTTTTTTTTCTATTTATAGAAATTTACAACTATACAAACTAAATAAACAATAGGATGTGAATTATATGTATAATGGCATCTTACAAACTTTACTCATGATTCAGTATTCACAGACACAGGCGAATTCAAAATTCACCAATTGATGTAAGACCTATAACATTTCTTCATTAAAAGGTCTCTAAGCTATTTTCTATTTAGATGACTAGGAAAATTATCAGGAATTGAAGAGGAGGTGAGGTTAGGAGCAAATGGATTTGAGTGGAAAGGATTGCTAACTCGTTGTATTGCTTAAAAAAAACGAAAGGTTTTAACAAGAGGTTGCCCTCAACAATATAAGCATTTGCTTAATATTAATAACAATCATTAGCGCCCTCTGTAGCCAATATAGTAAGAAATTATCTCTAGTGTGTATGTCGTGAGAAAAAACGTGAGAAGAGCACCATTTTTTCTTCTGTGGGATTCAGAGAAATTATCTTCCTCCTTCCTTGAATTCAAGTTAGAATACGAGAGTAACTCAAGGAACTTGTTCCCTGACTTAGGACGAGAGCCAGAAGAGGAGAAGATAAGAAGAGAAAAGATGCCGCCTTTATCTATGTGAACATCCATCTAAGTGAGTTCATTCTAATTCTCATTCCCAATCAACTTTAACAAGATGTTCGTACACATCTAAGCATTAATATTCCTATCTTCGCTGGTGCCTATTCAAAATTATAAAATTAACCTAATCCACCCATGTTTCTTTTTGGTTATCCGCTTGTAAGTCTGTAATTATACATAGATTCTAGATTTTTTTTTTTCTTTTTCTCTTTCCACAGCCCTGTAAATTGTTTAATAAATTCATTCTCTTTTTCATTCAATTAAATTACATACAGTCTACTAATTCACCCAACCAGTGCATTCTATAGTCAAGTAGTCCCTGGCATTCAGCTGAAGGTGCAGATAATAAACTCGGTTAGGGCAAATCTGCAACATACGAAACATTGAAATCATTGTAGATGGTTTTATTCAGGTGGAATTCAAAGGTTTGATGAAGAATGATGGATATCAGTTCTGTAAGTCTTTGTTCAGATATACTTTCAGGAAAAAATGCATTTTTGAGATTTTTCAGTATTTCGAATCCCCTATCTACGAATTCTCTATAGATTAAAAAAAAAAATATTTAGCATTACGCAAAACACGTTTTACGACTAAAATAGGTGTTTTAATTTTAATTTTTAGAGATTTGAAATTGGTGTTTGAATCATCTTTGAAACTGACCATTAAAATATCCTGTGAAACTTCATAAGAAGTATGTCTATATAAAATTAGCAATAACTTAAGAAGAGAAAACTAAAGAGCTGGTTGCATAATCCAGTCAGCTGTGACTCAGTGACCTAGAGCCCGTTATCAGCTACTGATAAGAACCTGCCTTAGCCAACTCTTGCGGAGGCCTCTCATCTTGGCGTCTGCCGTCGGCTCTTGCGAAACTGTTGTCGGTCAGGATGAGATAGGGCTTGGGTGTGTATCGATATTTTGTTTATTATTAGCCACTGTAACGTCACACTGATAACTGTTGAGGCCTATTTAGTAGTCGTAATGTTTTCATGTTATTAATTTAATGTAAACTGTTGCAATGTAATATTATACACTATAGAACAACGGTTCTACAAGGTTTTCACTTACAACTTTTCCGCAATTAAGAGTACCCACTTTATGATGCTGGGGGACCAGAGGAGGGAACCCAGTGCTGAATAGCGCCTAAAGTAACAGAATAAAAAAATATCCACCACAGCCGATTCAAACCTGGGTCCTTGTATTTAGCAGCACAGTGATTACCACTAATTAATTTAGCTCACAGAATTCAGCTCTGCTTTGCTAGATATAGCTCGGGAAACTCATTTTTCTTCGGTATAATCCTTCCATTATTTTACTGCCTAGAACCTGAATGTGTTACATTAATAACATAATAAAACCTAAGGTTTTACATTAGTAGACATGAAATGGTGCGTCTCAGTCAAAACAACAGTTATTAGGATAGCCGGACATTATTCGACTAGGCGCTTTGTTCGTTTGTATTTTTTTTTAGTGGCGCCAAACTTCATTCGTCATTTATATTTTATTTAACTTTGCTTATATTCGCTTAATTATATTTATTTATTATTTTATTACTATTGTTTTTTTTTTTCTTCCGTTCAATGTTATATTTTTGCCAGTAAATGGTGTGATTTTAGAAACTGAAACACTAATTCTATTGTTTTATCATCGTCTCCGATGGTTTTTGAAATATCTGGGTTTAGTTCTAATCTGAGGTGTGGTGTGAAATATTGGCATTGATGGAAAATATGACTTATTGTCAGATTATTGTTCCAATATTGGCAGTTCGGAGGCATTTCTTTTGAAATAATATAGGAGTGGGTGAGCCTCGTGTGACCTATTCTCAGCTTGGTCAGTACAACTAGGCTACAAGGCGTGTGTCAGACAATGTTGTGGTTGGGCTTGAGCCCTAATATTTCAATAATCCTTAGATAAGATAATAAAACAGTGGAGCAAGCCTTCGTGTTACGTACGACTAG
>NW_027106062.1:8540-10484 GCF_000696795.3 Halyomorpha halys | reverse complement strand
ATTATTTATTTATTTATATATAGTATATACTAGGTGTTATATTTCTGACAGCAAATCTTCTGATTTCAAAAATTGAAACACCAATTCCACAATTTTAGTGTCTTATCTAAGAGTTCTTGAAATATTTGGGCTCAATCCCTAGTTATTGAGTTGCGTCGTGGAACATGGACATTCCTCGAGCATATGCCTAAAGGTCAAAAAGTAGTTACAGTTTTATCATTTTGGAGGCGCTAGTTTTGAGATGAGATAAGAGCGAGTGAGCCTCGTGTGACTTATTCTAGTCAGTACGACCTCCTCTCTACGGCATTTACGGTTGGAGGTTCTCCAGGGCTTGACTTTCTTTTTAATATTTTTTTAATTTACTCCTTGGCCTTTCGTTTCAAGAGATTGTCATCTATCTTTTATATCCTTTTCGAGGATGCTGCTAATTTTCGATGAAGTTGAAATTGCTTTGACCCGCCCCGGGAGCGCGAGTGCTTCTCTTACAGCTCGATCGGCCAGTTCATTCCCTGCGATTCCTACGTTATTTGGAAACGATATAATAAATGTAACAGACATACTCAGATTTTTTAAAGTGTTTAGGTATAAATGGATGCAAGAAAATTTCGATTTTTCCGGATACATACATTCTAAAACCTTTAACGAACTTAGCAAATCTTTTATCATTGTTATATTGTTGTGGGACAAAGAAAAAAACAAACAAAAGCTGCTGCTATTGCATTGAGTTCGGCAAAGAATATGTTGCTTAGTTTGTGAAGTTTAATTTTGTACGTTGAAATATTTGTTACAAAAAAGGGAGATGCTGCTGATTTTGATCTGTCTGTGTAGATTATAAAGGATTCTGGAATGTTTCGAAGAAGACGAGAAAAGTAGCTTTATATTCAGCTGGTTCGCTATTATTTTTCGAGTATTTGGTCAAGTCTAGAATTGTTTTAGAAAGTATTCATAGAGAACGATTGTCGAATTTGTCAATTGTTACCGTTTTGAAATAGACGATGATTCTTCCTGATCTGTCACTTCACGGAAGAGTTCAATTTCGTTTAAGGGTGGTGACTTGGGATTGGAAAGTTTAGGAAGCGTTTGAGAATTAATGGGACATTTTATACTGAGATCAAGCATGTGTCATCTCCAGATGCGATGAGGACTGTTAGGATGATTATGATGTCAGTTGCATTTTATTAACCATGTTTATTTGTTTGTTCTAACTTATTTATTCATTTATATGTTTTTTTAAAATTTATGTATTAGTTCTTTTTAAAATCATTTAATTGTTTGTTTTTTTTAGCAAACTGTCCTATTGCTGTGATTATTGTGTTTCGGCTTATAGGTGTTGCTATCCATTGATGATTTCTGTTAATTCGCTTAATTATTTCTCTAAATCAAACGGTTGTTGCGAATCACCGGAGAGGAGATGTATGAATGTGTGAAACATGATGTATTGGACGAATTGGGAAACTGTTATTTGGATTTGTGCGTTGAGGGGAAAACAAATATATGTATATAGGAAAAAAAATTTTGTTTTTTGCTAAGAAAAAAAATGTATTTGAAGTGAATTGTATTTACCTAATAAATAATTATTGTTTGAAAAAATGGAAAATTATAATGTATTGTATATGTCTAATTATGGATTAATGGGTACGCTGTCTGTTATAGCAATCCAATGCATTTGGGCAGCAGGGCCGAATGAAGCATTTCTCGCAGTGTTGAGGATAGAACCGACGATGAGGAACACTCGCGGACTAATAAAATATAATTTATTAAAATAGTTCCATTTATTATCACTTTTAAAAGGCCTCTCTGATAAAATACAAATCATAGCAAAAGCACCCACAATGGCGTTAAATTAAAGTTTGTATTCATTCCTTTATTTTCGAAAAGATTCTCTTCTTTCAAAACCTAATTAAAATAATCACATAATATGGGGTTAGGTTCTTGCTAATTAAA
>NW_027106062.1:6812-7291 GCF_000696795.3 Halyomorpha halys | reverse complement strand
AAAAAAAAAAAAAAAAAAAAAGCAACTCCAGTAAAGGTCTAACGGATTGAACAACGTGTTAGCGCAGGTTCAGAATGGTGAGTGAGTAATGTTATAAAAACCAAGTAAAAATTTTCTATTCTTAGTTATAATTTTTTTTTTTATTAGACATAAATCTATTTTTCAATGTTTCTTGAAAACAGCTCTAAGTATTTTTACTTAACGCTGGTATCAATTTGCAGTTAAATGGTAAGATCATATCCTCATTTTCTTACATATCCTACATACCCTCATATTCTTACAGGGCTTCAACAACGATTTTTTTTTTTTTAATTTTTCCTCTAAAGTACCATAAATTTTGTTGCGTTGAAAGATATAAACTGTTCTCATTGTTAGTATTGATAAACAATCTTATCGACATTAATGGATATAAAAATTATTCTGTTTTTAAATTCCTTCTTTAAAAGAGCCCTGAGGCTAGAAACGAAATAATACATAGC
>NW_027106062.1:4092-4722 GCF_000696795.3 Halyomorpha halys | reverse complement strand
AAAGAGTTAATCTGAATAATACATATTTACATAAATCACTATTATTATTTAAAAATAATTAAGCCTGTGTAACAGATTCGAAATTTAGGACTCCATCTTGACAAGAGACTTACTTGGAATCCACTTACAAGACTGGAACAACAATAAACTGCTCGTAGATTTCGATTGCTACAACACTTACTTGACAAAAACTCTAAACTTCCCATTCACTACAAAAATTAATATCCCTTACAGACCTTAATATCCCATTCATTGCAGATTTGGCACAAAACAGACATGGGTTTTTTCATTCCAAACTCCTTACTAATCCTAACCCATTAGTTCTTAATCTCTCATTCTTAACAATCCCTGATAATCATCCGAGGCAACTGAAAAGAAGATGGCCACGGGACTTTCAAATTTTTATTAATAATTTAAGTACCACCAATGGGTGGTTCCTTCAAAAGATTTTCAAGTTTCTGAAAAATTCATCCAATTTACTTATTGTATTCTGTTATTTTTTACAGTTGTAAATTACATTAAATAAAAAAAAAAAAATAGTAAATCGAAAACATTTATATGAACCAATAATAAACAATACACTCAAGCTGGGCTATCTCATAGTAAAAGATTACAAATAAAAATACCGTC
>NW_027106062.1:0-2197 GCF_000696795.3 Halyomorpha halys | reverse complement strand
AAATAAAATAGTTTTTTTAACAAAGTTACCCCAACCTAAGTTTCTAACGTTACTTCCTCTTGGATTTTTCATACTTCTTCAATGTGTCTTAACAGAAGATAACCTCAACATCTATGCAGTGTACCAATATTTCTTCATAAATCTGTCTGTAATTTCATTATATTATAATCCCATATACTAGTTGTAATGTTGTTTTTAATTTTATCAAATACTTAAAAAGTAATAATACTTATAGGTGTATTATAAGAAGATTTATTAATTAAAGGTTTCGTAGTACCAATACAAATATAATAATATTATGTAGATAATAAATATATATACTATAATAATAGCCATGATTGCTTGAAAACGAAATCTAAATCAGCTACAAGACGACAGACAGGCGTTATCTCATTGACAAATCTGCACAGTTGTTTGTCCTTGTTACATTATCAATTTTTTTCTTTCCTCTTCGTTAATGGGCCTTTTACAATAGATCTGTTAACATTAACAACTTTATTATCTTTTATTTTGTTTATTCGAGATATCTTACGGTTTAAGGTCACTTTTGAATAACTTATTTGTTTTTTTTCCTTTTACAAATTTCCTAACCTAGCCTCCAGACGTTACTGTGCAAATATTTTGTATTTTAGAGAGGCCACTAAAATTATCTTGAAAGACCTCGAAATGAGTGTTGCCGTAAGATCAAGTTTTTGTCAACAATTTATTGTTTTATATCGAGAAGGTCGAATGATCGACTTAAAATAAAACGTTTAATATGATTATCAATTCAATTACTCGATTCAATAAAACTATATTACAGTAATTGAAGAAAATAATTATTTTCAATAGTCATTTATTTCATGATAGCATGTGATTTACTTTAGGAGAATTTTTATTTCAAGTGATTCGTCGGATTTCATCAAGGGGAGATTATAATAAAACGACAAATTAAATAAATGGTTTTTGTTTTATATCAGCCAAAATTTACCATTATCTATTGTCTTTAATAACTAATGTTTTTATTTTTCTCTATCTTCTATGTGAAAATAAACATGGGGAGGCCCCTCACCTCCGGATTCTTTCTTTAATAATAGGACCATTTAGAATGGACATTTCAGAATTAATAAATAAATATTACAGGTAACTTTAAAATACCAAAAGTAATAAAAGATAATACCCAATAATTTTTATTCCTTTTTTTCACATAGTATACACTAATTATTTTTTTTTCTGTTTAGAGGGATCAGAAAAAAAAACAAACAAACTTCTGGATAAAACTTAAAGAAACTTAAAATCGAAATTTTTCAAAACCTGTTTATTGTATATATTTTACTACTTAACCAAGTGTACTTATTGTTTATTTTTCCATTATGTATAATTTATATTAGCTTGAAAAAATATCTGCTTGGAAGAATATTTTTAAATACTCCATTCTACATAACGGTATTTTAATATTTTTTTCTAAAAATTAAAACTGAGGTAGATTGAAAAATTGAATATAAGCCTTAATAATAGAAATAAATTTGCTTCCTCAAAGCTCGTCAATAGTTGACAAAATTTAGGTTTTCAATTATAATAGATTTTTATGTATGTTTGCATAAATCTAGAGGGTATTTAGTGAGTTTAATTTGATTCAAACAAGGTTTGGTAAGCTTTCTATTTAATTATATTATTTCCATTTCTTGAGACAGGTAATAATTTATTAAATAAATCAAAACTTGTATCCTTTTTAGTCTCAACGCTTTTTATTTCAACAGTCCAACGTTTCGGCCATTTCAGCCATCCTCAAGGGCATCTTCAATTATAAATTCTTCCTCACATTAAAATTTAAAATTTCTTTTGCAGGCTATTCTGCCCAGGTCATTCATTAATTATAAGTTAAAAACCTATTTTTTTAATTTAAAATCATAAATATCTAAATCTTCTTATTTTAAAATTATCGTCCAAATCACTACCATATACACAAACCATTTATTAACAATTATATTATTGATATTAATAGATAAAAGTGGCTTTACAGCTCTCTTTAGTTAAATTGTCTTATCTGCAAAATTACAAATTTTTATTGTTTTTTTTTGTAATAGCGAAGGCTGAGACATCTTTCTGAGAGAAATGTTTTATTTAGCCATGCTGCCCAAATACATTTGGGTTGCTATAACACACAGAATACCAATTAATCCATGATCGGACATATATACACATGCATATATTTACA
>NW_027106061.1:21106-21524 GCF_000696795.3 Halyomorpha halys | reverse complement strand
GACGAAAAGTACAAATAAGCAAGAATTACATAAAGGTATTAGGTAGATATTATTTATATAAATGATTGACTGTATTATTTCAAATTATGAAGAAATTGGTCAGAGGTGCGGTAAAAAGAAACAAGAAATCGTTAACAACTATTTATTTACCGACGTTTCGCCCAATTTTGTCTAAAAAGATATAAAAACAACAAAAATTATTTGACATAGTAGGATTAAGACCATGTAAAAATTAAGTAAATATAAATGAGGAGAAAAATAAAAATAGTATTAATATAAAAAACACAATGATAAAAATATAAAAAGAATACACAAACTATATGGTTAAAAATTAATTTAATTAATTAATTAATTTGCGTTTTTTTTGTATTCTTATCATTGTCTATTTTATATAAATTCTATTTTTATTTCTTCTTTT
>NW_027106061.1:18189-19171 GCF_000696795.3 Halyomorpha halys | reverse complement strand
ATAGCATATTAAAACGATATAGCATTTAAAGAGGTTAAGCCTTCATATTGTGTTTATTTATTTATTTTTTTCTTTTCAAATATTTAAAACCTTTCGCGCTATACGTGCTGTGTCTAAGAGAACCGACTGTTGAGCCTCTCTTAGTGCATCAATATGCACTCCCAAACCATTCACTCGTGCCACTGTCGATTTTGGTACGGGGCCATTGGTGGATATTATGATTGGAGTTGTGCTAAATCCCTTCAAGTGATACAGTTCCTTTAATTCAATCGCCAATTCCGGATATTTCCTTAGTTTTTCTCCCACAGTGGAGCATCATCCGACATCAATATGTTCCGCTTTCATTTTTCTTAGATCAATAAGGAGGATGCCTGGTTTATTATGGCGTACTGTATGGTCCTGAATTATTGATTCATCCCAATAAAGCTTGAGAGTACCTTTTTGGAGGAGTTTATTCAGGTCGTACTTGTAGTATGGGCTCCTATCTTCATTTAAGTTGTACTTTACAGCCAGTACCTGATGTAAAATGTTGGGCACATTGTTATTGTCATTATTTGCGGCTTAGCGCACTTGCTCAGCCTCCACTGGCTAATTACCAGTAACGCGGTGAGAGGGATGCGCTGGGATCGGATACATGGGGGATAGAGTGGGATCCTCAGGTCGATAATGTAAATATTATATATAAGTGTGTAAATGGGACTGGTGATTATTTTATTTATTTATTTTTTTCATGTACATAGTTTGAATTTGTTGATTTCCTTTACCCTTCTGTTTGTACATATTTAGAGAGAGATTTCATTTATTTGTTTTTATTCTTATGTTATTTTATTTTAGTATAAATTTAATCAGTTACCACTATTGCCTATTGCCCAACAACAGTGTGGCAGATTGTAATATTTATCAATAAATAAAATTTGAGTTGGAAAAAAAAATACTAGTGTTTATAGAAATACAATTTTTAACTCTCTACGATCAAGAAATC
>NW_027106061.1:11847-14286 GCF_000696795.3 Halyomorpha halys | reverse complement strand
TTAAAACATTCCCTAAAGTTGATCAGAATATAAATAAATATTAAAAAAAAAAATACTCAAAAAAATAATTTTAATATATCTCTCAATACATAAGAGAGCGCTATGGAATCTTTGTCCTCGATAGACTTAGTTATTACTTGACCGATTTACGTGGGTTTTTTTTCTATATGTTCCATTTTGCCGTGGAAAGGTTTAAAGATGATGAAATCATGAGATTTTTTAGTAGAAAAGAAGTTATGAATAACATCAAGCGTGGAGCCCGGGGTAGATAAGTTCGACAAATTTTTATTTATAAAAAAAGAAATTCATATTCGTTTTCAGGGTTGTTTCAAAGTATAGTAACTCCGTCGGAATTATTTTCAATATTTTGAACATTACGAGACACAGGAAGAGTTTTTCTTTAAAAACTGTTCATATTTTAGGTAGTATGTACACGACAAATATAATTGACTCAAAGAAGAAAAAAAATCGCCATAATCGGGCCAGTATTAACGATGATAAGGCAAAGTTTTCAAATACGTAACCATGGCACAGCATCCTCATCTACCTTGCCATGGCTACCTTATCACAGCATCCTTATCTACCTTGTCATGGCTACCTTATCACAGCATCCTTATCTACCTTGCCATGGCTACCTTATCACAACATCTTTTCTATCTCTCAATTCATAAAAGAGAGCTGTTGAATCTTTGTCCTCGATAGACTTTGTTATTACTTTACCAATTTACGTGGGGTATTTTTCTAAATTTGTCCACAATGGACTTTTGAATTACTGGACCGATTTTCTTGGAGTTTTTTGTTTTAAGTACTAATTTTCACTACTTTAAAAATCGTTTACCACACTTCTATATGTCATTCGGTCTGTATACGTGAGAATGCTTAAAGATAATGAAACCCCCGGAGAAAAAATATTTTAAATAAAATTGAGAGTTTAATATAATAAAATGAATTAGTGGTCTTTTTTTAACTCCCAGAAAAAATTTCACCACTTTGATATGCCAATCAGTCTCAGTTGTTTGGATATAGTACTACTACTACTCTAAAATTAACGTTTTAGTACTTAAGTACTATGAAGTTTCATTGTACATTAAACCAGCTTTAATCGGAGTACAAGACATCTGTGCTTCTAATGGTCTTTTTGGTAAATTTAATGAAAAGTACCAATCCTACGAAGGTAAACGTTATTAACTACTTTATAGTACATGAAACCAGCTTGAATCTGAACACTATGCATCAAATAAATGACTCCAGATATATAATTTTCCCCAAATAAATTCACTAAGTAATGATTTTTCTTTATGAAACGTTACTTTTTAAAAACTGTATCTTGGGAACTATTGAATGTGAACGTGTGAATGTATAATAAAAGCTGTTAAGCTGTTAGATTGTCCTGAGGATGGCCGATTCCAAGAGTCAAAATTAATTAATAGTCAAAATTGTTGAGTCTGCCAAGTATAGATAGGGGGAATAAAAAATGGCGGCAGTTTAAAAACCTTAAAAATAAACATTAATTTTTCATTCGAACCATATCTTAAAAACTACAAACAACACTAGAAAATTTAAAAGTGAAATTGGAAAATATATCTCTAGATCCATAAAACGCACATTTGTCTGCCAGCACTCGAAATAAAGGAAATTTAACTTACTATAAAGTAGTTTATGACACTTATTTTCGTAGGGATAGTAATTTTTATGACATTCGTATATGAATATAAATTTGGCAAATGAAAATTTGTCTGAACAACTACAAATCAATTTATTTTAGTAAATTGCATGTAAACTATTACTTCTACGAAGATAAACTTCATAAACTACTTAATATTCCATTAAACTAGCTTTGAGTAATTTGAGTGCTAATAGACATCTGTACGTCGAATGGTTTTTGAAATATAAATTTCTCAAAATAAATTCACTAATCTTTCAGTACGTCCCATACAACATTTTTATGAAATGTTGCTTTTTAAAAAGCAATATCTCGAAAACTATTGAATGTAAATAGCTCTATCAGGTCTCATATTTTAGACAATTTACTCTACTTTCAATGATGGCCTCTTAGGTTTTCTAGTGTTGTTGGCAGTATCAAAGATATGGAGCTCCGGAAAAAAAAATTATTTTTTTTAACGTATTGAAACAGCCACCATTTTTTAATCCCCTAACAATAGTATGAGGACTCGTCAACATTGACTAATAACTATGCATAGTTTTATCAAAATAATCTGAATTAAATTGAGGTGTAATAACAGACTTTTTTTCAACCAGGATCTTGTACTACTATTGCTCTTGAGTCCTGAAGAAGACCTGCAACTTGGACCGAAACGTTTAAACGAAGTTTAAATATTTTTTTTTTTAGTATTTTAGTTACGTTTTGACAACTGGCACAAACCATCTTCGTGAAATAAACATCGTCCACTAAAATTAACCCTAACCCCTGTTCTGACA
>NW_027106061.1:4402-10517 GCF_000696795.3 Halyomorpha halys | reverse complement strand
CTTATTTTATTATTTTGTACAGTTGTAAATTACATTAAATAAATAAATTTTAAAAAAATTTAATAAAATTTTGATTATGTGCAAACTAGTTTTAAAAAATTCAAAAAACAAACATAGTTATAAAATCGTAATATACATAATATAATATTTTAGACAAAAGAGTCAAAATACAGACATATCATATTATAAAACATAACACTTATCTTAAAAAAAATGCTCAGTCTGAAGAAATTTCTTGTGCACAACTGGTGCGAGTGAACACCGTATGGCTGGGACATATCGGTCTTTTACATTAGTGACAATGTTTTGTTTAGAATGCCTAAATATAATCCACAAAATAGTATTCATACGGCGCAGCGATGAAGTGAAAACATGAAAAGACAATTTTTTATTATAAAAACCTCCCTAACATTCACTTATATTTTCGAAATACAATGCATAGTATATAATACGTACCTAATGAAGTTCCTGCCTCTTCAAGCTTGCGTTTCCGTAATTCTGCTAATATTTTCCATCGAGAAAAAAAATACATTTTCGTAGATTAAATACACTTGTCGGACGTGAGAAAATCCTCACTACCTGAATATTTTTATAGCAGCCTTAGTCGCGCGTGAGATAATGTCTCACGAGAAGAGTCTATTCTCCGGGGAATAGGGCTGGACGCTCACCCAGAGCTGCTAGAGTGGTTTAGGGGACGAAGTATAGAAGGAAGAGACTGTGGACTACAGATTCCAGGAAGATGGGAATCAGAGTCTCCCTCCAGCCGCATTCAAACCCGAAAAACAATTAACATGAGAGAAATTCTCATGCAGCGACCATTGGCGGGTTTATTCGTTTGATCTAATTTCAATATTTCTTATTTGCCTACATCTTTTAAGTTTTAGGAGAAAATATTTGTTCTGATTTTTAATTTATTTTTAAGATGATAGGCATAAGAAGAATATCGTGAATTACTTCTTAGAAGTATGTTCAAGTAGATCAGTTTCTATCAGCATCAGTAATAAAATCTTGATTATTTCTTTATTGTTTATCTTCAAAGGAGTGGTAGTTTTCATGATTGGTTAAAAAAAAAAATGAACAAAATGTTGATTTCTAGTTGTTCAGGTACAAAGTTTTGATTTACAAAAAAAATATTTCAGGAACCATGAGACGTTCAGATGTCTGTTAGCACTCATATTAAATCTAGTATAATGTACTATAAAGTAGTTTATAACGGTTTTTCCTTCGTAGGATTTGTAGTTTTTTATGATATTTGCATTAAAATATTGATTTCTCATGTGAAATTTTGTCCGAACAAATTTATTTTAGCCAGTAGTATGAAACCTACTACTACTGCGAAGATAAGCGTTATGAAGTAACGTTTTAGTACTTAAGTACTATAAAGTATCATTGTACATTAAACCAGCTTTAATCGGAGTACATGATATTTGTACATCTAATGGTGTTTGAGATATAGTTTTTCATAAATCAAACATTTTACTGGAAAAACTATAAATCAACATTTTTTGAATTTATTATGGTAAAAATCATGAAAAGTACCAATCCTACGAAGTGCTATCTTACTGTGACTTCTTAAAGGAAATCATACTTCTCAATTCATTCTTGATTCGTTTTAATTTATAGATCACAGGAGTTAGTGGTGTCCTGTAGGTAAAGATGACACTGGTCAGACCAACTACTAAAGATGATATTATTTTCTCACTTTATTAAGAGCGCCGCAGCTTCTAAAAGCAGCATTACTGTATCCTTAGTATTTCAGTTTTAGGAAAATTACAACTTTTCAATTAATTTTCCTAAAAGAGAGATCCTTTTATTGTTTAATTCATAAAATTAATGGAAATTTACTTAGTACCGTTGTTAGTACAAGAGCCGGAGAGAAAAAAAAGTCATTTCACTCCAATTTTTTATGACTTTGATAAAAACTACGTATAATTGCTATTCAAAATTTATGAGTCTGCAAAGTATAGGTAGGGGAAATAAAAAATGGCAGCTGTTTAAATACGTTAAAAAACATTAATTTTTCATTTGAAGCTCTATATCATAAAAACTACCAACATCTCTAGAAAATCTAAAAAGAACATTATTTAAAGAAGAGTAAATTTATCTCATGAATCATTGATCTGATGTCTCTTAGCACTCAAATGAAAGCTAGTTCAATTTACTCTGAAGTGGTTTATAACTTTTATCTTCGTAGGAGTATTAGTTTTCATGAGGTTGACTTCTAGTTGTTTGGACAAAATGTTTGATTTATGAAAAGCTATATCTCAGAGACCATTAGATGTATGGATGTCTTCCAGCACTCAGATTAAAGCTAATTAAATGTACTATAAATGAGTTTATATTATTTATCATCGCAGTAGTACTAGTTATCATTATATTTGCTTAAATTAATTAATTTACAGTTTTTCAGACATAATTTCATATGTAAAATTAATATTTTAATGCCAATATCATCAAAACTACTAATTCTACGAAGTTAAACATTATATACGATTCATAATATAACATTGTATAACTACATAATATATGATTCAATTAGCTTAAATTTTAGAGCTGGAAAATATCTTTTTTTTTTTTTTTTTTTTTTTATGCCTCTCCTTTGCCATTTCTGGTATATGGGGTGCGGGAGCAGTGGGGTAGTGCGCTGGGGTTTGCGCATGTCACTGCTCCCAAAGATCACCATTTTTTTTTCAGTTGTTTAGCCCAGAACTAGGTTTAGCACCTTACTGATGGAGCTGCACCTTGCATCCGTTCTGTAGGTCCTCCTCGTGCGCATCCATCTGGGTGCCTTCTGCAGTTATCAGGTTGGTCCAGCCCTCCAGGACCAAGCTTCATAATGAAAGCTAATGGTATTAGTTACAAGTACAAGTATAGAAACAACGAGGTTATTGCGCTAATACTTTTTTTTCATATAGGGAATTCATACATACATAGGGAGTTCATATTAGTGATATTACAGGAGTTAAAAAGTACTAAAGTACAAGTTACTATTGTACCAATCAGTGTAATTCTATTAAGATAAAGCTACAAGACTAATAGTATCAGTTTGTACTTTATTATGAAACATGGCTCTGGTCTCTGTCTGGGTCAGCATCCTCCTGTTCTGGTCCTCGCCGATGTTGGGCGGTCAAGTCCTCATTGTGAAATGAGTTGGGCCCACCACCTCCTTCCTAAATGAACTCCCTGAAGAAGGGATGATTCTCTTCTTCAACCAAACAGGGAAAGTTCGACTCGGGGAGGGCGAAAATCCCGGTCTTTCTCAACAGCCTGGCTCGGTGTCCTTCCATGGCTGAACAATCTATTATTATGTGTTCTGCTGTTTCAGGAACTCCGCATGTGGGACACCGGGGATCGATGTTCTTTTTTCCAACGCTGGCAAATATCTGTACGTCTAAAAAATACTTTTTCATTCTCAGCCTTATATCTTTTAAACTACCAACAACAATAGAAAATGTAAGAGAACGTTATTTAAAGTACAGTAAATTTGCTAAAATATAATTCTTAATAGAGCTATTTACTTTCAATAGTTTTCGAGATATAGCTGTTTAAATTGCAACATTTCATAAAAAATGAAAAATAATTTGTTAGTGAATTTATTTTGAAAATCTCTATCTCAAAACCATAAGACCTTCAGATGTCTGCCAGCAGTCAAAATAAAGTTAGTTGAACGTACTAGAAAGAAGCTTATGACACTTACATTCGCAGTAGTAGTAGTTTTCATATTTACTAAAATAAATTGATTTATAGTTGTTCAGACAAACTTTCGTGTGCAAAATGTACATTCATGTACGAATATCATAAAAACTATTACTCCAATAAAGTTACTTGTAATAAACTGCTTTATAGTAAGTTTAATCACCTTTTATTTGAATGCTGGCAGACATCTATAAGTCTTACGATTCCTAACATATATTTTTCCATAAATCAAAATTTGTTTCTGAAGAACTATAAATCAATATTTTATGAATGTTTTTTGTTTAATATCATGAAAACTACTACTTTCATGAAGATAAACATTATAAATTACTTTACAGTTCATTAAACTAGCTTTTATTTGAATGCTAATAGACCTTTGTACCTCGAATTGTTTTTTAAGTATCGATTTCTCCAAATAAATTAACTGAGTTTTCAGTACATTTTTTATGAAATTTTGCTTTCTAAAAAGCTGCATCTGAGGTACTGTTGAAAGTAAATTGCTCATATTTTAGCAAATTTACTCTTGATCAGTAATTATACATATTTTTCATTAAAGTAATAAAAAATTTGGGTGAAATGACTTTTTCTCCTATTGGGTTCTTGTAATATGTGAAGTAAATCATGTATATATGAATCCATAAAATATTTATTTTGTTAAACTTTTTTAATATCTTTGGTTTTGCTTATATTTAATATAACTACCATAAATGGTTGATAACTCAGGACTTATTTTGCAATAGCCTCCTACGCAGCCATGACACTATTAGCAATTCTCAGTTGTCCTTTTTGAAACTAATTTCTCACTTTATGACAACAGGTAAATTGATAAATTTGCATATCTTAAGATATCCCGCGCCATTGCATTTGCACGAACCGACTCTCCTCTGACGCAACGGTGCTTCGGCCTACTATAGGGAGGTATTACCTGATCTTGAATGACGTCACATTCATGGAACAGTCGTATACCCACTCATAAAAATGTTCAGATGACATTAATTTATATGCAACTTATTTACATATACATTGCTCTCTGTAATGCTTCCTTATGAATATTATAATATATATTTTTATAGGTCTGTTCCAACTACTTGCCTATTTTGTTTTTCATTTGATTTTTTTTATTAAATATTGAGACACAATAAAAAAGCCGCCTAGAAGTTCAGACCCCAACATCCGAAATTTTTTTCACTGTTTTTTTTTTAATCAAATAAATAACTAAATTTTATTACTTCCAATAAATAGGAGTGAAACAAAGAAATCTATACTGGGAATTCGCTTCGATCGCCGCCTTACCTGGAATCACCATATCAAGATCAAACTAAATCAAACCTACGCAAGGTTAGGCATACTCTCCTAACTATAAAATCAATATTAAAACCAGAAAATACTGTTCTTATTTTTAAAACAATTCTCAGGCCACTACCGATGTATGGGTGTAAAGTCTGAGGGGCGGCATCCTTTACGAAAAGGAAAAAATTACAATCTTTTCAAAATAAAATCCTAAGAATCGCAGTGGATGTTCCTTGCTTTGTGAGAAATAGCCTAATGTATCGGGAATTGTAAAAGAGTGAATTGTGGATTATCCCAAAATAACAATTGATGAAGTTCCACTCCCAGTTACCGACAGTTAAAGGAGAAGTTAACTTGGAAAACCACTGCTCGTCGATTTCGACTATTGGAACATTTACTAGACAAACGGTCTAAATTGCCAATCCATTACAAATGACTGATCTACATGACTATTGTAAGGCCTATCTGGACATACGGAGTTGAGCTTTGGGGCTCCACTAAGCCATTAAATTTCTTCCAAATCCAATCCTTACAGTCCAATATCCTTCGTAAAATCCTTAATGCTCCTTACTTTGTCACAAATCAAGTCATCCATCAGAACCTCAATGTCCCATATGTTGCCGATTTGGCCAAAACCAGATACAATTCCTTCCATGGAAAACTTCCCAACCACCCAAATCCACGTGTTTCTAACCTGGCTTCTCCTTCATTACCTAATAATCCTCCTAGACGTCTAAAAAGAAGATGGCCTCGGGACCTTCTCTAGAAATGTTATTGGAGTCCTATCGATGGGTAGATTCTCCACATGTTTGTATCATGCCACTATCTCACCTACAGCAAATTTACTTGTTGTATATATGTTATACAGTTGTAAAAAAAATAAAATAAATTATTTTTAAAAAAACTTGGAAAACCCAACCATAACCTGAAGACTGAAGCCCTGGCTGCTGTAGGACATTCTGTTGTAAATTATATATTTACCAATTCTATTTTCATTACCTCTATTTCATTAATTACTATTTTATTTTTTCTCTTCGTCCTTTTTTCAAATGAACTTATTTTTTTGTCCTTTTTTCCCATTAGAAGGCAATTGTTTGTTTTGTTAGGTCTACGAATGTCGTTATTTTTG
>NW_027106061.1:2298-3174 GCF_000696795.3 Halyomorpha halys | reverse complement strand
AGGCTGATAATAAGATTTTTTTTTTGGTTCTCCGAAATTTTAATTTTACATTTTTGTAATTTTATCATATTTTTTTATTTTAATTGAAATTTTTTGTTATGAAATTATAAACAAAAATTAAAAATTCCAGACTTAGTTATAAATGTGTATAATTTTTCTGTATAATTTATTTTAGTGAATTTCATGTAAACTATTACTCCTACGAAGATAAACATCCATCATACACTACTTTATAGCTCATTAAACTTAATTTGAGTGCTAATAAACATCTGTACGTCAAATGGTTTTTTAGATATAAATTTTTCAAAATAAATTCACTAACTACTGATCTTTTAGTACGTCCCATACAAAATTTTTATGAAATGTTGCTTTTTAAGAAGCAATATCTCGAAAACTATTTAACGTAAATAACTCTATTAGGACTCAAATTTTAGCAAAAATTTGTTTATCGCTTTGAAACAGCCGCCATTTTTTATTCCTCCTACATATACTTAGTAGTATCATCAATTTTGACTATTAATTATACATAGCTTTCATTAAAGTAATCAAAAATTGGGATGAGATAGCTGCCTTTTCTCTTCTCTAGGGCTCTTGTACTTGTAAGTCTATATCATAACTTTGTATCATCACGCATCATATTTGCCAGGTGTATTTTTTAGTTGTTATAGTTGAAAGTATGAATAAATAAATTTCTTATATAACAAAATGGATCATAAACTATATAAAACATTAAATAAGAATTTTAGAGTTTTTCTGAACTCTAGTAAACAATTATTAATTCTAATAATAATACCGAATATAAATAAAAAGGACAGGAACTAGATGCCAATATATATCAAACTCAAGTACGTGCATCGGCCATCTTGAATTTATTAG
>NW_027106061.1:0-2248 GCF_000696795.3 Halyomorpha halys | reverse complement strand
CTCAAGGTTTCTTATGTAATGCGAGAACTTTCTACTCTAGGCTGATAATAAGATTTTTTTTGGTCCTCCGAAATTTTAATTTTACATTTTTGTGATTTTATCATATTTTTTTATTTTAATTGAAATTTTTTGTTATGAAATTTTAAATAAAAATTAAAAATTCCAGACTTAGTTATAAATGTGTATTATTTTTCGTGTCCTGCAATATCCTTTAAATATAAATTTACTTATCCCTTTCAAACAGATACCACAAATAAATCTAAATTTTTATAAATATTCATCCAGGACTGAAAACTTGAGGAAACTGCTCGTCAATCCTGACCGTTATAACACTTACTTCGCAAATAGTCGGAACTTAATTTCAAAATACAATTATAATGAGACCTGTTTGGCCTTACAAGGTGAAGCTTTTGAATTTCACTTGAACCATAGAATTCCTCTCGGATCCTGTCCTTAGAATTCAAAACCCTTCCTAAAATCTTGAATGCTCCTTGCATTGTCAGAAATAAAATCATCCATAATAACCTCGATGTTCCATATTTTGCCGACTTGGCCGCACTTACTTCTTACTTAGCTTCCTTTACAATTTCTATTAATCCTCATTGACATGTGTAAAGAAGACAGCATTGATGGAATCGATCTATTGTTAAATTAGAAGGTTTTAAGGTCATCTTCTTTCGGGCAAGAATCAACTAACTGGTAGATTTTCCACATAGTACAAAAGTTGCTTTAATGAAAACTATGTATAATTACTAGTCAAAATTGATAAGTCTGCTAAGTATAGGTAGGGGGAATAAAAAATGTCGGCTGTTTCAAAACGTTAAAAAAATATTAATTTTTCATTCGGAGCTCTATACGTTAAAAAGGAGCAACAACACAAGAAAACATAACAGAACGCCATTTATTTAAAGAAGAGTAAATTTGCTAAAATATGAACCCTAATCTTCTGAATGATTAGTGGTTAGCTAATTTATATTGAGGAATCTATATCTCAGGAACTATGTGACGTACAGATGTATATTAGCACTGAAATTAAAGCTAGTTAAATGTATTATAAAAACGTATATGACCTTTACTTTCGTAGGAATAGTAGTTTTCATGATATTTGCTAAAATAAATTGATTTATAGTTGTTCGGAAAATAAGTTTGATTTATGAAAAACGTTATTTCAGAAACCATTAGACGTACAGATGTCTGCCACCATTCAAATAAAGCTAGTTAAATTGACTATATAATAGTTTATAACGTCTACCTTTGTTGGGGTAGCAGTTTCTATGATATGTGACAAAATAAACTCACAAACTGTTAATTTCTAGTTGTTTCTATAAAATGTTGGTTTTTGAAAAAATATTTCTCTAGACCCATAAGATGCACATATGTCTGCCAACACTCAAAATAAAGGAAATTTAACTTACTATAAAGTAGTTTATGACACTTATCTTTGTAGAGGTAGTAGTTTTTATGATATTCATATATGAATATAAATTTGGGAAATGAAAATTTGTCTGAACAACTATAAATCAATTTATTTTAGCGAATTTCATGTAAACTATTACACCTACGAAGATAAACTTCATAAACTACTTTATATTCCATTAAACTAGCTTTAATTTGAGTGCTAATAGACATCTGTACGTCAAATGGTTTTTGAGATATAAATTTTTCAAAACAAATTCACTAACTACTGATCTATCAGTACGTCCCATACAACATTTTTATGAAATGTTGCTTTTTAAAAATCAATATCTCGAAAACTATTTAGTCTAACTCTATTAGGGCTCATATTTATGCAAAAATTTTTTTATCGCTTTGAAACAGCCGCCATTTTTTATTCCTCCTACCTATACTTGGCAGGCTCATCAATTTTGACTAGTAATTATACATAGCTTTCATTAAAGTAATCAAAAATTGGGGTGAGATAACTGCCTTTTTTCTTGTACTTGTAAGTCTATATCATAACTTTGTGCCATCACGCATCACATTTGCCAGGTGTATTTTTTAGTTGTTATAGTTGAAAATATGAATAATTAAATTTCTTATATTACATAATGGATCATAAACTATATAAAACATTAAATAAGAATTGTAGAGTATTTCTGAACTCTACTAAACAATTAATTATTCTAATAATAATAAGGAATATAAATACAAAAGACAGGAACTAGATGCCAATATATATCTAACTCAAGTACGTGCATCGGCCATCTTGAATTTATTAGGCCATATTGAATAACTCCGCACGTTTTAT
>NW_027106060.1:4176-5047 GCF_000696795.3 Halyomorpha halys | reverse complement strand
TGCAGTTTCCTGTCTTTTCAGTCTTGTGTGAGGATTCCAGGTTAGTCGTTTGTCAAGATGTAGTCCAAGATAACGAATCTGTTCTACTGGGGTAAGAGCCACATTATTAAATTATACTGTAGGGCAGTCGGCAGGTTTACGATGAAGAGTAAATGTGATTTGATGGGATTTGTGTATGGTTAATAGTCTATTTAGATTGAAATAAGAATTTGGACTCGTTTCCTTAATAGAATATAATGGAATATTGAACCGTAGGAATTTTGTGCAATGTCTTTCGATTCGTAATAAACAGAAAACTTGTTAGCATGTGCTTGTAACAGTAAAGAGAAAGTCAGAATATGCCTCCCACTCATAGGATCCCCTCCACTTTCTCGGTACTCCCTTCTCTTCAAATTTTGAAGAAAAGAAAAAAAGAATTTTTCAATTTTCTCTGTAATCTATCAATATTGTCCCTGCACGATTTATCTGAACATCTTTGGTCTTACCGTCATATTAACTGACCGTAGTTACCCATAATCATTAGGTCTGTTCCAATCATTACTTCTGACTCTCCAAAACCGTAAGAAGCAAGTATGGGTTTTCCTTCCAAAAACCTGCTCTACCTACACATGCTCTATACAGACAGTTCTGGACAATTAAGTAATTTTTAATTTAACAGACTCACAATAATTCTCTATAGTCGATTATGTTGTTAGGAGTTTATCTAGAATAAACTTTAGTTAAATAAACAAATTCATGATTCTGCAAGGTTTACTATGAACAACTTACATACGAACACCAACCCTTTTATCTATTCACCGCAATAATATTGGTATTCACATAACCTGCAAGTTAACATTTATTTCCATTTTCCTACATTTACCATAAAGCT
>NW_027106060.1:0-406 GCF_000696795.3 Halyomorpha halys | reverse complement strand
GGTGGAGTTCTGGTGCTCCGACAAATCTACTAGAAACTTACGATATAAGGTAAAATCAACGCAGTTCATTATTTTAAGAAAATATTTTGTTAACTAAAACTGTAAAATATGTAAGTTAGCTGTGTATATGCTCAGGATAATAAACAAGAACTCTGTCCTAGTAGGATTACTTATCTCTAAGTTTAACAACAAACCTATTTCTATATATAGCAGACGGTTGTAATAATAAAGCAGTTGTTAAAGTATCCTTGCCTTGTTACTCTGCCCGAACCCCCATCTATTTTAAGGTAATCATTCAGTCTTATCATAAGTTGTAGATACTATAGTATTTAATGATTGGAGAATGTGTAGACACACGTATGTGCTCAGTAGGAATGATATCCGACATACAAAAGCCAAACTTATG
>NW_027106059.1:0-1423 GCF_000696795.3 Halyomorpha halys | reverse complement strand
AATAAACTAAAGGATATAAAGGGAAAAGAAAAATCTAGAAAAAAAATGATGGTCCGGGTGAGGTCAAAGAAAAAACTAAAACAGTTATAAAACTATTTCAGTTGAGAGAAAAAAATGAAAACACGATCCCTTCAGTCTACACAAAACTTGGAGACGTATGAAGGGTATGAAGTAAAAGTTGTGTGATGTTCACATTACACTATATTTTAACTTCACTGTTTCTTTAAAGTATAACCCAGTATAACGCCGAGCTGAAGTGGCTCTATTTATCCTTCCGATTCCAGTATTTCCTAGCTTCCTTTTTTATTCCAAGTAATTAGTACTCAACGACCTGCCTATATTCTAGAAAACCTGCAATTCAAAATCTCTGTCCACTCCCGTACTACCAAGTCCCGTTTATCCGACATCTACCCTCCACCTCACCGAGCTGCTGCGTTTGATAAATTCTTTTTACCCGAACTGCATATCTCTGGAACTCCATTCCCTCTAACATAGACAGTTAGTTTTTTAATTAATCTATTTTTTCTCACTGTATAAAAGTTCTAATTAAGTGTAGCCACACTGTTTTATGGGCAATAAATGTCATTATAAAATTAAAATTACCTTTGTAGTTGTTCTTAAGGGACCTAATGCCAGAATAAGAAACTATTTTTCATTTCATTTCTTTATGGCTATTAGTACCGAACTAAAACCAACTTGACTTGAATATTCGCTTTTCCCAAATACAAATACAATTTATAATCTCGGTTATCCAAACTAATACTACTGGAGAGTGTATGGATTCCTAAAAACACCGGATTGAAGAAAATATTAAGAAAAATTATGTAAAAAAATTCTACGTAATGAGTATAAATAATTGTTTTTATTTATTTTAATTTTTTAAATATTTTTTTGAAAATTTGACGGTTTGAAATTTAAAATGATTAGTCTTTTTTACAGCAGTCGTTTTTTTTTTTCTTCAGATTGTAATTAGCCTTATTTTGCGTGGCTACATTTTTTTTTTCCTTTTAAAATTCTAGAAATACTAAGTGATGGCCTAATTTTTTTTAAATTATAAGATTGTTCATTTACAAGTGAAAAAAATATTTAAAAAAAAAAAACTCTATGTATGGATTTATTTAAAACATGATAAAAATAACTGCAAAATTTCCCACTTTCGTGGTCATAACAATAACTTGCCTATATATGGAAAGTTAAAAATGTCCTTTACACTTATGCACTTTTATTTTGGGGGAAAAAATGTATTGCCTACTGGGTTTTCTCAAAAAAACTAAATTTTTTCTTTAAAACCAGTCATGATGGAAAATTATAATAGAAGAAAAACAGAATAACATATCTTTTACTAAATAACAGCTAGTTGAGGGACACTACTATCATAAAACCATTTTATCATCTAGTTTAAAACTGAAAGCAAATTATTTAA
>NW_027106058.1:0-2073 GCF_000696795.3 Halyomorpha halys | reverse complement strand
AAAACTTGTATCCTTTTTTGTCTCAACACTTTCTATTTTTCACCAGTCCAACGTTTCGGCCATTTTAGCCATCCTCAAAGACATCTAAATATTTAACAGCTTATATTGTATCTTCATTTTTAACACTTATAACAACAACATTATTCACCAATAATATAACATACCTTCAAATATAATTTCTTCCTCACATTAATTTAAAGTTACTTTTGCAGGCTATTCTGACCAGGTCATTATTGAAAAAGGATGTTAAATAGGAGAGCCTGAATTGAGGGAACTGTTGGTGGATGTGAGGGATAGAGTTCCAGCAAGAGGCAGCTCAGGTAATAGAACAAGAGCCCAAAAGGAGACTATATTAAGTTATGTCAACCCAGTTTTTGATCCCTATAATGAAAATTACAAATAATTACTAGTCATAATCGATAAGTCTACCAACTGTAGGTAGGGAAAATAAAAAATTGTGGCTATTTCTAAACGTTAAAAAAAAAAATAATTTTTCATTTGGTGCTACTTATAGTAAAAACTACCAACACTAGAAAACGTAATAGAACGTTATTTGAAGTAGAGTAAATTTACTAAAATATGAGCCCTAATAGAGCTCTTTACATTCAATATTTCCCATGATATAGTTTAGCAAATATCATCTACTCCTACAGCATTTCGTGACGGCCCCAGCAATTGAAAACTCGACATCCACACTCTGGGTAGAATATGCTGGTAACCTGCAGGATAACCTGAATCCCTCGCATGTCAGAAATGGGCAGCGAGGGGGTTAAAAAAGATTGTGGAAGGTCTTTCCAATAAAAATCTAACAAAACCAATTCCAATTTTTAGACCAGGTATAACAAGATATTATGATTTTGCGGATCGTTGTGATCATGATTCTGTCCTTTTTATTTTTTGTGATTTTAGAACTATTTTTTTACATCTAAATTTTTAGCAAAGTTTGAATTTGATTTTTCTCATGTAAGCCTACCGACTGTCCTACGGTATCCCATAATAATGTTGCTCATACTCCTATCGAACAGATCAGCTACCTTTGACTTCACCTGGACGAAAACTAACTTGGAATCCTCACTCAAGATTAAACATACAGGAAACTACACGTCGATTCCGACTATTACACCACTTACTAAACAAACGGTCTAAACTTCCAATCCATTACAAAAGAAAGATCTACATGATTGTTGTAAGGCCTATCTGGACATACGGAGTTGAGCTTTTGGGCTCCACTAAATCATTGAATTCCTCCCGTATCCAATCCTTACAATCCAAAATCCTTTGTAAAATCTTTAACGCTCCTTAATCACAAATAAAATCATCCATCAGGACATAATCGTCCCAAATGTTGGCTGATTTGGTTAGAACCAGACACCAATTCCTTCCATGATAAACTTCTTAACCATCCAAACCACTTATTTCTAATAAGAAGATGGCCTCGTGACCTTCTAATGTGGAAATGTTATTAGAGTGCTACCAATGGGTAATTTCTCTACAAGCCTGTATTATAACATTATAGCATCAAATTTACTTATATTACTTATTTATGTATCAGTATTATTTAATATTTTTATGTTAATAAAGTTTTTAATGTCAATGAATAAATAAAAATAATTTTCTAAACTTTCCATTTGATTCAAAAAGTTCCACTCAAGCATCATTCTCCTTTTACCCACCCAAATGCTCCATAATATTATGGGCCTTCCGAACTGCTGAGTAGGCCCTGAGATCTATGCCATGTCCAGAGGATCCCCATTATACAAAAGTTTGCTCCCCTCCACTTGAACCGAGTTGGCTAACTGAGCCACTGACCCATCCGATTAATTACTTTTCGTAAATGGAAGGGATTTTCGATCTCAAATCTAACTGTGATAAATTTTTATCGGGAGATGAAGCCCTCTTAAGAAACCCTCTTATTCTTTAACGCTATTTTTCTGTGATAATATATAGCCAATTTTAAATAAGTCTCTCTAAATGGTCTCTAATAATAATATGGTTTGAGTCTCAACCAAAAAGGAACATACATACTAAAATAAAAAAATAAAAAATAATAATAAATTAAAAAAAATAATAATA
>NW_027106057.1:0-1621 GCF_000696795.3 Halyomorpha halys | reverse complement strand
TGCACTTTTGTCCGAACACCTAGAAATCAATTTATTTCAGCAAATATAATGTAAAATACTACTCCTACGAAGATAAACGTTATAAATAATTTAAAGCACATAAAACTAGCTTTAATTTGGGTGCTAATTGACATCTGTGCATTTCATAGTTCCTGAATAAAACTGGAACTGTTGAACATAAACTGCTCTGTTTAGTAAATTTACTATAGTTTAAATGATGTTCTATTGGAAGCCCCAAATGAAAAATTAATTATTTTAACGTTTTGAAACAGTTACTACTTTTTATTCCCTTAACTACACTTGGCAGACTCATCAATATTTACTAGTAATTAAACATAGTTTTTATTAAAATAATAAAACTTAGGGTGAAATAACTGACCACTTTACTCCTCTCGGGCTCTGATACCATGTATCAATCATCCACCATGGACCTTCCAACGTCCTAAAACTGTTCTGGACCTGTCCAAATACTTGAAAAATAATACCGAACCAGTTGAATATAAAGCCCACTTTTCTCGTCTAATTCATAACATGCCCAAATCCTTTATAATCTATACAGACGGATCAAAATCAGACCAATCAGCAGCATCATCCTTTGTGACAAATGACTCAACGTACAAAATTAAACTCCATAAACTATGCAACATATTCGCTGCCAAACTAAATGCAATAGTAGCAGCACTTCACTTCTGTTTATCTATGAACCACACCAACATTACAATAATTACAGATTCAATAAGCTCGATAAAAGCTTTAGATTGTATGTATCCAGAACATCCGAGAATTTCCTGCATCCATTTTCACTTAAAAACTCTACACAACTTGGGTATGTCAGTAACATTTATATGGGTTTCAAGCCATGTAGGAATCGCAGGGAATGAACTGGCCGATCACGCTGCAAGAGAAGCACTCGCGCTTTTGGGACGGGGTAAAGCAATTTTAACTCCGTCAGAGATATGCAGGCCTCTTGTAAAGGAAGTCAAAGATAAATGGCAATCATTGTGGAACGAAAGCCCAATAAGTAAATTAAAAATTATTAAAAAGATGTCAAGCCCTGGGGTACCTCCAGCCATAAATGCCGTAGAGAGGAAGTTGTACTAACTAGGCTGAGAATAGGTCACACGAGGCTCACCCACTCCTATCTGATTTCAAAAGAAACGCCAGCGAACTGCCAGTATTAATAACAATTTAACAATAAGCTATGTGTTTCCAACGATGCCCATATTTTACACCACACCTCAATAGCTTGGGACTAAGCCAAGATATCTCAAAAACCCTTGGAGACGATGATAAGGCAATAGAATTGGTGTTTTTGAAATCACAAAATTTACGGACAAAAATATAACTTGATCGGAAGAAAAAAATAAATAAATAAATAATAATAATAAAATAATAAATAATCAAATTAAAAAATAAATAAAATTTAACGAATATTAGCAAAATTAAATAAAATATAAATGACGTTGATGACCACTGAAGTTTGACGCCACTAAACAAACAAACAAACCATTAGGATAACTTTATTATAATAGTTGACAACTACACGCCCTAAGTGTCGCATGGCACTGGCCGACAAGTTGTCTAATATAATTCAAATTTAATTATAAATTCTTCAATCTAC
>NW_027106056.1:5849-6189 GCF_000696795.3 Halyomorpha halys | reverse complement strand
GACGAGAGAAGAAAATAGAAAAAATAAAAAATAATATTGAATAAATAAAATGAGTAATAATAAAAAGTAAAATAGAGGTAGTGTGACTATGAATTAATTATATATTTATTAAAATTTATAACACAATGTCCTGCAGCAGTCAGGGCTTCAGTCTTCGGGTTGAGGTTGGGTTTCCCAGATTGTAGGTCACTGTTCCTTTAACTGTCGGCAACTGAGAGTGGAACTTCATGAACCGTTTTTTGATGTAATCCTCTATTGACTCCATCTGTAATTCGCGAAATTTCCTACCTTGAAGACGATCGCAGGCCTTCTTGATACACCTTCAAAATAATTTTCTGAT
>NW_027106056.1:2803-5495 GCF_000696795.3 Halyomorpha halys | reverse complement strand
AGAGATAGACATCTTGGATGTTGGATTCGAAGTTTCAATTTCATTTGACTTCCATACAGAGCGACAAAGCATATTATACCAACTCCTCGGTTACCAGGCCTTGTACTCAGCACATTTCCTAATTTGATTTGACCAGATGTTACCGCGATTATCACAACCGATAAACGCATGAGCGAAGAGGACAATTCTTGATGAGAGTGACGGTACTTGTTTGAAATAGTTGAGTAGTGGCAATCTTCTACCTTCCATTATATATTTTATTTTATACCAGATCGGCCTGGTTGGCCTTACATGGTAGATATAACCGTTATAATATATAAACAGTTGATTATGGGGGGTATAGTCTCGTACCAAAGACACCCCTAACTGTATACAATGTTTTTATTAAAAGAAGAAAAAAAAATTTTTTTTTAGAAAAATAAATAGATAAGAATAATGCTTCTTGATAAAAGAGGAAAGTAAAATTAATAACAAAAAATAATGATATTGGTACACTTAAAACAAACGATTGGCCTCTAATAGTAAAAAGAAACAAGTTAATTTGAAAAAGGGACGAGAGAAGAAAATAGAAAAAATAAAAAATAATATTGAATAAATAAAATGAGTAATAATAAAAAGTAAAATAGAGGTAGTGTGACTATGAATTCATTATATATTTATTAAAATTTATAACAGAATGTCCTGCAGCAGTCAGGGCTTCAGTCTTCGGGTTGAGGTTGGGTTTCTCAGATTGTAGGTCACTGTTCCTTTAACTGTCGACAACTGAGAGTGGAACTTCATGAACCGTTTTTTGATATAATCCTCTATTGACTCCATCTGTAATTCGCGAAATTTCCTACCTTGAAGACGATCGCAGGCCTTCTTGATACACCTTCAAAATAATTTTCTGATTGGTGTCTTCGTGTGCTTTTATATTACCTCTATGCTAGTTTAGGTGCTATTGTGACGGCATGTTTGTGTAAGTATATTGTTCATTAACGTTGCAACAATGAAATCTAAGGATTCAGACAATGAAGAAAATTGTCTGAATAAATGTTTTCAAAGCTGCAAATTTGATATATTACTATTGATGCGGGTTTCCACATTACATTGTCCATACTACGCCAGTAGAGAATGACATGATGTCCCATTAATGAAGAGCTCAGTAATAAACGATACCTTTTAAATCAATTAAAAAATATTTAGTTCTTGATTAGGAATTCCTTTAGTGACTTTACTACTGGACCATATAAATAAATCTTTAATTTCATCTGGTTTAAAATAAAATAATTCAATAGAAGTTTAAAATATTTATTTTGTTTATAATTATAATGAATTATTATGATCATTGTAATTATAATTTATAATTATATTATTAGATTTGCCTATTCATTACATAATTGAAATTCATAATTTTTAATAAATGTTTAAAATAACAAATGGTAAAAATTCAGGAGTATGATTGTTACTAGTAGCTGTATTTTTTGTTTCTTATTGGTCATTTTGTTAGAAGAAATATTCTTGATTCTCCCCCTTTCCCGTGGATTTTCCTTTGGGTGTTACGGAGGCTGATTTGACGTCGTAATATCTTTGAGGGATGGTGCCTGCCAAGGACAGGCGGTAATACCTTCTTGTCCTCTAGCATACTCTATCCCTCAAAGTCCTTTGGTAGATAGGTGGGTAGTGAAGTGCTTTTTCAGCATTTCATTTTAATATTTATTCGGAAATGATGATGTACTCAAGTAAAACTAATATTAGTACATGAAGTGTAATAATGAAATACACTAATAACAAATAGAAATAAGGAGCTTTCTATAAAAAAATAATATATCCACTTTTAAATTTGATGGCTTTTTAAAAAAGTAATACCCCTATACAAAAAGCTCATTCAGTTTATATCAAAATTTTCTGATGTTAAACAGGTGTTAGTACTGTACATTTTCAATAAAAAATTAACTTATCTGCGTAATAATTTTTAAATAATAACTTTCAAAAAGCAATTATGTTCACTTTTGATTGAAAATTCCTCAAATATAGTTTTAAGAATTATGTGTAATATTTCTAATTTTGTTTTTAATTTCTAATTTTTTTTTTATTCTATGATTTTCAACTAACACTGAAAAGGAAATGAATATTTTCATACTCCTAAACATACGTTTACAAATGAGCTACTCGGTCGTAAAACAAGATATTCGTCTGTAATTTTTATAGTTTTTGCTTTATTTTAAGACCTGATTTTATAGATTTTGAAAAAATTATTTCATCGATTTTAATTTACAAACAAAATATGCGTTTCCCCTAAAACGCCTTGGGCAAACAAATGAAACATAGGCTGATTGAGTATCGTGGTAAAGTATATTCTCAACCATCCCACTCTAGCTAGAATAGATTAGTAACCTATAGAGTAACTTATCTTTTCTATCATGAGTTTAAAAAGAATAGGTACGTTAAACCACAGATAAAAAAATATATATGATTTTCCATAGATGGATGACATGGGGTAATAACTAATTCTAAATTTTTAGAATTTTAGTAGAACTATAAAATAAAAGAGAGGGGGTGAGAGCGAAAAATATATTGTCTACTTAGATCTCTGGCTTCCTTAATTCTGAATCTGTGGATTAGGATTTAATGTGACCAATTGACTTTTTGCGAAGATAAGTTTCTTTACTATCTGCCAATACCCAATTCAATATACGTGTCAGTGTTGGTA
>NW_027106056.1:0-378 GCF_000696795.3 Halyomorpha halys | reverse complement strand
TTCAGCAAATTTACTCTTCTTTAAGTAATGTTCTCTTAGATTTTCTAGTGTTATTGGTAGTTTTTAAGATATTTAGTTCCGAACGAAAAATGAATGTTTTTTTTAAGGTTTTGAAACAGCCACCATTTTTTAATCCCCTTACCTATACTTGGCAGACTCACCAATTTTGACTAGTAATTATAAGTACTTTTTATTGAAGTAATAAAAAATTGGGGTGAGATAACTTGCCTTCTTTTCTCCCTGGCTCTTGTACTAAAAGGGACTGAACCAGAAACGCAAGGTCCATAAAATTGAATTAAAAAATAATCGTCCTGATGGTTTGTATTTTATAACCTATAACTATATTCCAGTTTAGTATTGGAAGAATTCCTCCATATG
>NW_027106055.1:7249-7669 GCF_000696795.3 Halyomorpha halys | reverse complement strand
ATTATTATATATTTATTCGTTTATGTGACAACCCCAGTACAGAGTTGGTTTGTGCAATACATAGTTACATCACTGTTGTTATTTTAAAGAATAGTAAATTGAAAATAATTTATATAAACTAATGAAAAACTGTACATCCAAGCAGGGATATTTATATTATAGCTAGGTCCTTAGGTTTCTTACCTTATAGTAAAAAAAAAAAATAAATAAAATAATAACGAAACTACATATTTATAACAATATAAAAGGAACAAAAACTACACTTCCTTTTGAGGAGAAATGTAGACAGTTCAAAATATAAGATTTTGGGTAACACAACTAAATAACTTTTTATTTTTTTTTTTTATTCATATGCGTTTCCTGTATTTTTAACTGTATATTTTACGTATTTTTAAATTTTTATTCTTAAAATTCTTTCAA
>NW_027106055.1:4342-4679 GCF_000696795.3 Halyomorpha halys | reverse complement strand
GACATATATAAATTATATATTTTTACATGATATAATAAAAAAGAAAGAAAACATATTATTGTCCCACAGTATTCTTTTACAACCAATTCCAGCCTACACACTAAATACAAATATTTCAATTTATTCCTTTTTTTCCTCCCTTCATGTCCCCTTTATTTCACAATTTTCATTTCATTTTGATCGACAAATATACTCTCCTGAATTCTCCCTCTCAGATCCTCCCCAGTGACCCGCTCAACAAATTCACTATTAGACAGCAATGTGCGATCAAACCAGAGAAATAATAGTCACAGCAGTAGATCAGTTTACAGTGAAACAAACAAATAAATACATTTTA
>NW_027106055.1:0-532 GCF_000696795.3 Halyomorpha halys | reverse complement strand
AAAAAACCTTAATAAACGACATATTGTTGAAATCATTGCTAATTCCTCGATACATAGCAATTTATTAGTTTTGTTTTGATAAAATGTATTTATATATTTGTTTTCCTGTAAACTAATCAGCTACTGTGACTATTATTTCGATTTGATCTCACATTGCCGTCTAATAGTGAATTTGTTTAACAGGTCACTAGAGAGGATCTGAGAGGGTGAATTCGGGAGAGTGAATTTGTCGATCAAATGAAATAAAAATTGTGAAATGGAATGGACAAGAAAGGGAAAGAAAAAGGGAATGAATTGAAATATTTGTATTTAGTGTATAGACTAGACTTGATAAATAAAGGGAAACTGTGGAAAAAAAACTGTTTTAGTTATTTTTATTATATCATGTAAATATAAGTAATTTATATGTGTCCGATCACGGATTGGTTAGTATGGTGTGTAATGCAGCAACCCGATCTATTTGGGCAGCCTGGATGAATAAAGTATTTCTCTCTCAGTACCTTCTTGACCACGGCCTTCCAATCATCATATA
>NW_027106054.1:0-5124 GCF_000696795.3 Halyomorpha halys | reverse complement strand
TAGTGTAGCCCCAAAGCTCAACTCCATATGTCCAGATTGGCCTTATTACAGTCATGTAGATCAGTCTTTTGTAATGTGTTGGAAGTTTAGACCGTTTGTAGTAAGTCCTGTAATAGTCGAAATCGACGTGCAGTTTCCTGTCTTTTCAGTCTGGTGTGAGGATTCCAGGTTAATCGCTTGTTTTTGATTTATTTAAAAAATAAATACCAGTCTCAAAAAATTGAAAAGATTATGTATAAATTAATTTTATATTCATTTACAATAATATAGTGCAAATACCTTATTGTTCAATATATTTTATAATGTGATTGAAACGTAAAGACCACTTATTTCGTAGGAGACAAGAATACAGACAGAACTTAAGGTAGGTCGGCGAAGATACTAACCTGACTGGAATATTCAATAAGGGAAGATAACCGCTGCCTATTTTCTTTTATGGCTGACCAGGTAACAAGTGCATACCTTCATAACCTTTTTACACATCGCAAACACGTTTTGGAACAAAAGAGGCAAAAAATGAGTTTCGTTTTCCTTGTTGTTTTATTTTTTCTTTCCCACGCCTAAGTTATATATTTTTTTCAGAGATATTAATAACACATCTGGAAATTGAGGTATAGTAATTAATAAGAGTAAGCCATAATGTGTCGTTTTATTTACCAAGATTAAACGGTTTAACGTAGCAATTAAACCTCGATTACGATTTAGGGTGCTATTATCATATAATATTAAGGAATGGTTTATAAAAGAAAAATTTTATATGGAATAATGGATTAAATAGGATCACCTTTTGAGTGCAAAAATATCAGATTTATAAAATAATCAGAATAGGATTTTTTGTACAAATATATTCAAAATTATACTTTTATTATAAATTATGACTATAAATAATATTTAAGCTGGAAGAATTAATGGAAATTATTGAAATTGGCATTTCAACTTTTTTTTACTGTAGTTAAAATTGTACTTTTTAATTATTTTAAAATAAATTCCGCCAAAATTAAAACAATTATTGCTATTTGGGATAAAATTACAACAGGATTGAAATATAAAAAGCTCTTAAGAACATATTTATACAGGAAACACAATAATTATTTCCATTAAGATGTAAACAATATTAATTATATCTATTAAAATGTAACATTACCAAAATTAATTATTTCCATTAAAAAGTAACATTATCAAAATTAATTACTTCAGTTAAAAAGTGACACTATCATAATTAATTATTTCCATTAAGAAGTAACATTAATAAAATTAATTAGTTACAGTTAGGGTTGTCAGTTGACAGTTAACATTGCCAAAATTAATTATTGTGAAAGTATTTGTATAATTATAGAAAACTAAATAGATAAAATTCATTTTAAATGAATTCACAATCACACCAAAAATAGCTTTCATATAATATCAGGCTATCGAAAATGAATGACTTCCGCAGAATTTCGAGCAAGAAATAATTTCGAATATAGTTTATTGAATACTGTTTAATTTAAATCAACACATCTTGGTCTTATTACACCTTCAATACAATATTAAAATAACTTAAAACTATGTCCTTTCAGAAAACGTATTTTAAAGATATTAAAGAATATCGAGGTTAATTTACAACATTTTTTTTTTTTTTTATTACAAAACAATTTATAATGTATTTTCAAAACAAGAATATTAATAATTTTTAAACTATATTAATATCTGTATTAAACATAGTTGGAGATAACTTCCAACTTTACAGAACTCCTAAAGCATCTTTAGAATAATTTTTTTTTCTTAAACTCGATAAACATAATTAATCTCAAGTTACTTTTAAGACTTACGAACCTGCGGTTTCTTTTAAGGATATTCTGCAGAAACCCACGAAATGAGGGGGCAATCAGGGAGTATTTAAATGGTAATAACTCACGCCTATTAAATATTCATTAGCCAAAGTCAAGAATGCCAAAATTTGCATTAAATTTCTATGACAATAATTTCCTGTAATAAAACGCTGGCGAATGAATTTTAACGAAGAACAAGCGAGGGGGTGGAATGCAATGATTATTCATAAGCGAGGCTTCCTTATTGTATCATTAAAACGCTAACTCATTATTATAATAAATATATTTTAATTAATTCAACAAACCGACTTGTAATTGAGATTAATTTTTTGAAAAACAACGCCCACTACTAAACCCTTTTTCGAAGAATAAAGAGGAATAAAAAAAAACTTAAATATTAAAGAAATATTAATATTTTAAGATATGATATATATTACAAATTAATAAAATATGAAAATAAATGTTTTTTAATATTTCATCTTTTGTTATTCATTTAATACAGCAAAATTTATCATACGTAATCTTCTTGATACATCAACTGTTTCTAATTTTGATATCTGATGAAAAATGTACTTAAATTAAAGCTGCTAAAAAAATATTATTTATTGAAGATTAAAAACAAATAAATAATAAACTAAATACCATTGTCAGTAATGTTAGAAATTATTATCTATACGGCAATAATAATAATAATTTAAAAAAAACCTATTCCAATTGTGTCCTACATTATATTTTCTGTGAAGAGCCCTAAGTAAAACTGTGAGAGAGGGGGGGGGGCTTTTCAATACCACACTCAAAAGATAAGTACCTACTTTTAAGTGGACGGCCCTTCTGTAATCAAAGCTCATGTTCTTTTACGGTGATCTTTCTGTAGCAAAAAGTTTACCAAAATTTCAAAAACTCGAATCTATTTTTTTATCTTAGATCTTAGCAGCTAAAAAATATCTTCTATTAATTCTTAATAATAAAATTTTATTTAATGAATACTTTTAATAAACATTTAATTTTATTTTCTACAATAAATTTCTTGTTTTTTTTTATATTTTAAGGAGTCGAGTTCTGGCCACTTCTGGTCGTATAAATATAAATGATAAACAATTAGACGAATTATAAACAATAAGAAACCGTCTAAATACGTTCATATAGTTAATAACTTCTTAACGTTCCGGAATTTCAAACCCATTCACATAAATAAAATAATAATAAGGGTTGAAACACTTTTTTTCTTAATTAGCAACATCTAGATAATTTTTAATTTATATATTTTGGAACTTAATTATATATTAATTAACTAATAAATATAATTTGCCTTTTTTGTCTATTATTTTCTTGTCATCAATGAACTTTCAATGATGAAAAAGGTAATGCAAGTAGGTGACAATGTAAAAACTACCCTATTTCCATGTTTCCTTCTTTTAATAAACCAATAACTTCATCAGTGTATGTCTCTATATTCAATTAGTAAAAAATTGGTAATATTTTGCTATTTAAGTATTTTATTTTTATCATTAAACACACTAACACTAACATACAATACACACATCATATCTTTGAGAGTAGCGTCTCTCTTCAACCAATTCTCAAATAATAAAACTGCAGTATTTTTTATTAATTATATACTTCAAAGATATGATATAAGTTCAATTCTATATATGGAAACCAAAATATAAGAATAATTACAATAAAAATATTATTCACACACAAGAGCGTACCCAGGATCAAAACTAGTGGCGGACAAACCATAGTCTATCAGCACGGGAATAGCAAATAGCACAAAAATTTAAGAAAATTATATATAATTTTCACAATGCTTTATTAGCTATTACAATCAATTTGCTTGGGGAAAAAATGAATTTTTATTAAATTAATAATTTTTCTTCACTTCAGGGGAGGAGGGGGCGGAACAGCTGCCTCCGCTTGTTGCGCCCATATTCCCATATCATTCTTGCATTAAAACTTTACAAGAAGTGGTGAAAAATTAATATATATAAATTTATTGTGCTATTGCATATTAATAAGAAAAAATTATCAAACCGTGCTGAGAAATATTTTTATGAGGCTTGAAATTTTTAAAAAATTTAATTTAAAATGCTATTTTAAATTAAATGAGCTCTGATTTTTAGGTTGATTAGCATATATTGATTTAATCTATACCGTACATCAGATTCAAGAATAAAATAATAATAATAAAACAAATAAGATAACTAGTTAGTTAAGCCTTGTAAAAAATTCATTGACAGTCAATGAGAAATCTCCACAATTTGTGAAATCAACCCTTTGAAGCAGATTTAAATTTTGGACGATCAATCAAATTGAAAGGAAACAAACCGACCAAAAGCTTACTGATTTGGCATGGTATGCAATTAAAAAAAAAGTTCCTAATTTTGTACTAATTTTCACGGGCGTTGAACCCCGTGGGTTGCCACTTCAGCCTCAATCGGTTTCTATTTGGAATTCCGTCAACCCACACGCGACACTTAAGGCGGTCTGTCAAGGTGATTCGGCAGGGGTACGAGCAGATGTTCTCACAAAAATGTATTATTAATACATCAATCAATCATTATTTTCATTGATCGTGTAATCAAATAAAGGCAACTAAGAAATAAAAAATGATATAATTAAAGATATTGTTGATTGAAAAGTTATTTCAAATGTGTCATTAATTAAATTTTATTTTTCTTAAATAAGATTTAATATTTATCATTAATATGTTTTTAACTACACATATATTATTGCTATAAAATAATAAATAGATTGAAATTATGATTAGATTTCAAGTAAATTTAGTATGAAATATGGCTTGAAATTTAATAGTTTAGCCTCTAAGATGGCTGAAGTTGACAGGTTTCTAATAAACTTCATCATAAGAGACTTGAAGCTTTTGATTTAATGTACCTTAGAGAAGTCACATAATTAATTTGGTTAGCATAAATATTTTTAAGTTGAATATCGGATTTTTTACTATTTAAGTTGATAAGTCAAATAGAAATATTTCACAAATCCATTCCTAATTACATTCAAATTATTGACAGCATAAGTTATCGTGTGAATTTGAATGTTATAGTGAATTAAGTATTTAATTTAATCATAATATATTTAAAAAGTTAATTTATACAAAAATATTATCTTAGTTTTTTTTTTTGTATCTTAATATTACCATCTGCCAATATTTCATTTTCTTCCTTAGATTATAACACTTTTTTTTCAATTAGATAAAATGAACTCAAACTTAAAATGAATTTGTGATAAGAATAAATCAAGATTGATGTGTAAAAGGTTGCCAAACATATTGGGTTAATTATATACATATATA
>NW_027106053.1:0-1342 GCF_000696795.3 Halyomorpha halys | reverse complement strand
TTTTCCATTTAACACGCTTTAACATGTTAAACCAAAGATCATGAATACCCCTATTAAATCATCTTTAATTTGAGTGCTAATGGATATATGACGTCCCATTCCTGAGAAACAGTTTCCTCAAAATAAGTTCACTGATTACCGATTTTTCTGTGCATTCTTTATGAAATGTTGCAATTTGAAGAACTATATCTCGGGAACTATTGAATGTAAATAGCTTTAAATATAATCTTTTCAATTTCTTGAGACTGGTAGTTATTTATTAAATAAATCAAATGGTATCCTAGTTAAGTCTCAAAACACTTTATTATATTAATAATCCAACGTTTCGGCCAATTCGGCCGTCCTCAAGGACAATCTTCAAATATAAATTATCAATCCGTAATCTGACATATATAAATTACACATACATGGTATAATCAGATATAAAGAGATATAATAATAAGATATAATAAACAATTTTTATTACCCTACAGTTTCCTTTTACAATCAATTTCGGTCTGTATAACAAATAAAAATGTTTCAATTCATTCCTATTTTTCCTTCTCATTTCTTGCTCCTCCAATTTCACCCTTTCACAATTTTTTAATTCATCCGATCAACAAAGTCGCTCTCCGGAATTCACCCTCCTAGATCCTCTTCAGTGACCCGCTAAACAAATTCAATATTAGGCGGTACTGTGAGATCAGACCATCATTCATAGTCACAGCAGTAGATCAGTTTATAGTAAAACAAACAAATTTTACCAAAACAAGACTAACAAATAGATTCAAAGGAAAATATAATAAAAAGCAGGTTACAAGAAACACTTGAATGGATAAATAAGTTTAAAAAAAATAATAATACTAATAAAATAATTTAATGAATAAATACGTTAAAACATACAAATAGATAGGTCAACATATAAGTCAAAAACACCCAATTCTTTTCAAACTTCGATAACTTTTAATTTTCGTTAAATCAACATTTTATATGATAATGTTAGCGTGTTGAGACTAAAATAGGATACCATTTGATTTATTTAATAAATAAATATTTTATGTTAAACATTACATTTTCATTCTTTTGTTTTCATATACATAATAAAAATAAATTGTTTCAATTAACATGTCCACAAATTAATATTAAATTATAGAAAAAAATAAGAATAATAACTAGATTATTTGGATTAATCTAGAATCATACTAAGGAGGTTTAGATAGTTGACCGTAGATTAATGAATAAATGAAATAAATTTTAATACTTGGAGAATTTTGTCGGGGGGGTGCGGTCAGCAAAGAACAACATAAATAAACAAAACCATATTTATTTATTTTATGCCGACGTTTCGACCTGAGTTTCAGGT
>NW_027106052.1:12010-13693 GCF_000696795.3 Halyomorpha halys | reverse complement strand
ACGACAAAAATTTCGAATAACAAACCCCTCAACACTACATCCATTATGTAGGAGATGATGTCAAAACAGAGGTAGAGGGAGAGGGAGAGGGAGAGAGAGAGAGAGAGAGAGAGAGAGAGAGAGAGAGAGAGAGAGAGAGAGAGAAAGAGAGAGAGAGAGAAATAGAGTAAGAGATGCAGAGGAGCCGAACCTCTATCGATTGGGCGGCGGGCCCTGGCCACAGGAGTGAGCTGGAGTCTAGTCCCGGCCGGCACCTCGGCACTCTCACCTGTCATCATCATCATCATCATCATCATCATCATGGGGGTATCCTTAAATCAATAATTACGGCAAAGGATTTTCTTTAAAGGATCTTTTATCTAAATTAAAAAAAAAATTTTTTTGGGAGAAAAATAATAGATCTTTTACAAAATCATCAAAATGTTTGTGTTAAATTATGTATGTTTGTTATCATGATTATAAAACAAGAATAATTTTCTTAAGGTGAAGGTCGTGTCACGATTGAGTCATGTCTCGTAACTTCTTTTTTAATATACTTTTCAATATACAGTTTTTATTATAGATTAAATCTTTCCCTGTCAAATCTAATCGAACTGTTGATGTATCTGATCTTGCTTGATTAATTCCACCTGTATAGTTGGCATTGGAGTACCCACCCACCTTGATGAACAGTGAACTCTGAGCAAACAGTAATATAATTTGGGGAAGATTACCCGCCCAATTACTGTGATTCAATGCTTCACCTCAGCGGCTAATATTAGCTTGCTCTACTAACGTTAATTATTCCTCGGCTAAATTAACAAATAGTTCGTATAAGTATTGTACTAAAGGCATATAAAATTTAATTGGGCATAACAAATCCATCAAAAATTTCACATTAAAAATCTTAGATACTAAGTTGCTTCAAGTATAATGATTGCTATATAACAGTAGGTATATAATTTTGCAAGGAAATATTAGTATTTCAAAAAACTATCAAGGTAATTAAAATCAACTAGGGGTAAACTTTAGCATCGTAATATTAAAAAGGATTTATTCATTTATTTACACACACATATATATATATATATCCTATGTCTATATGTAAAAGGGAAAGGTTCAAAGCTTTCTCCACATCAAACTTTCCAATTACTGGACCAAATTGCGTGCTGTTTTTTTTTTTTTTAAGTTCCCTGTTACCATGGAAATATTTAAAGATCCGAATTTCTCCGGTAGAAAAAAGGTTATGAATAAAATTGAATTTTTACCTTTTTTTAATCTCTTTCTAAATGCTAAAAAAAAATAATGGGTAATTTACCTTTTTTTAAAGTTATATGTTCTACTGGATGAGGTTCATTGATGTAATTAGATATTTTTTTAAATTCTATTTCATTAGATCTAATAACGACGTTTCGGGGCTGTCACTCCATCATCAAGTATCTACAAATAAATTCACAATATTCATCCTATCCATGCAACAATTAGTAAATACACCACAATTTAATTTTTAAATTTAAAAACAATTAACTGATCAAATATATCTTTTAATATCACATTTTATGCTGTCCTCATTACTCTTAAAATGTTAACAATAAACATATTGTTGTCAATTAAATAAAACATTAATAATTAATATTTTAAAAGATATTTAATCAAATTTATAATTTATAATTGTTTTAATTATCGTTATAAAAATAAATTTCA
>NW_027106052.1:2532-10771 GCF_000696795.3 Halyomorpha halys | reverse complement strand
TGGAAGGAATAATATCGGGTTCGGGCTAGATCGGTTACATAAGGAACATTTAGGTCTTTATGGATGGTTTTATTAGTAACAAAATAAGGAGCATTGAGTAAAATAAGGAGCATTGATAAAATAAGGAGCATTGAGTAAAATTATTAAAGTATATCTAGGGCATTCGGCAGGTTTACGATGAAGATGATTTGATAGGATTTGTTGAAATTTATTTTAATTCTCAAATTACGACACCATTCTTCGAGGGCTGTGATATGATATTGGAGAGTTTGGGATGCAATCAAAGAGTTATTATTAACAGCGAGCACACATGTGTCATCAGCATACGTGGTGAGGATAGAGTTAGGATTCGTTGGGATGTCGTCTGTATAAACATAAAAGGTAAATCTAAATAGTAATAGAAAACTATTATTGTAAACCCACGATTCACTCCATTTTGCAGGGTTTGTCGGGGCTGTCAAAATGGAGCGCTGAAAGTGGTCCTTCGCTGGGAACGAGTGGTTCTCAGCACTCCATTTGGACAGCCCAGACAAAGCCATGCAAAGTTGGTAAACAAATATTTCACTATTTTGATATCCTTATTGACCGCCACACGGACTATCACCTACAATTAGAAAAATTATATTTAAGGGTTTTGAAACGACGATAATAAAATTTTTGTTAACCTACTTTACATTAAACCTCATCATATTTTTATGTAATAAACATTTTTTTTCTTATTATTCAGAAAGAGAAAATCGATTAAAATATAATAATATTGAAGAAAATATTTAACTTCTGAACTAAGCGCCAAAAATTAATAATAACCTTTTTTTTTTACTGAAAAAATCGGAATAAACTACAACCTTCCTAGCGTATAACAGAAAATCCACAATATTTATCAGCAAAACCCCCAATTACAATCGGATGAACGGAATGGCAGCGCATAAAATACGAAGAAATATTAAGTATATTTATTAGATAAATATCAATAGTAATATTTTTTTTTTTTTTAATAACTAGAGAAATCGGTATGGCAGCGCGTAAAATACGAACAAACATATATAGAAAAATGTCCCCACTCACACTTGAATACAACTCATGATGAATATGAAAATGCTGCCATCTAATGGGAGAAAAAAGAAGTGGGCTAAGTACCCCTTGAGAGTGAAGAGGGTGTCTAGCTTGCCCAGGCAAGTGAACACAGGCTGTCTAGGGCAATGAGCAGTAACAATTTTCTCAGGATGAGCGAATAGGGTTTTTTTTTTTTATTCTTTTATTAATTATTCATTTTTTAAATTTTATTTACTGTGGTACAGCCCGGCGCTAGGTTTAGCGCCTTACTGATGGAGCTGCACCTTGTCCACTGCATCCGTCTCGGCGCCTCCTGCAGTTACCAGGCTTCCAGCCCTCCTGGTCTCAGTCTGGGTCAGCTTCCTCATCTTCTGGTGGCTCGCCGATGTTCAGCGGTCAAGCCCTTCCCATCGTGAAATGAGTGGGGCCCACCACCTCCTTCCACCCGTAAATGAACTCCCTGAAGAAGAGATAATTCTCTTCTTCTATTCAACAGGGAAAGTCCGACTCGGCGAGGGCGTAAATCCCGGTCTTTCTCGACAGCCTGGCTCGGTGTCCTTCCATGGCAGAGCAGTCTATTATTATGTGTTCTGCTGTTTCAGGAACTCCGCACGTTGGGCATCGGGGGTTGATATTCTTTCCAAAGCTCTGCAGCTTTCCCCGAAACCCCCCGTGTCCTGTCAGGATCTGTGAGACCCAATAGTCTGGGAGGACCCATTTAGCCTTCAGTCTAGAAAGGACGGTAGGGAAGAATTTTCTCAAAGTAGCGGCCTTCTGGCTTGCTACCCACCGTCCATTCCACTTCTGTATCGAGTCCTCTCGCAGTATTGTCTTCCATAAGTTTGGAGTCTCACCGATCCTCTCTCGGAGCTCCTCCGGCAGCACTTCTAGCCCCTGCCTCTTAACTTCATATTTAAGGACATCCTCCCTGAGGATGAGATCCAGGGGCATCGCTCCGGCCAGCACTTGCACCGCCTCATGTGACACCGTTCTGTATGTCTTCGTGACCCTCAGCAGAACCAGTCTTCTCTTCTGTGTCTGCGTGAGGTTTCGGCTCCACGCAGTGGATGCGTACCTCAGAATTCACACCTTTATACATGGTCATCGTTGCAGGGTATCTGAGGCCCCAAAATACACCACCTATCCTACTTAATCCATTGAGTGACAGGGTCACCCTGTCCTTTAGATACACTAGGTGAGAAGTGGCATCGAATCTTCTTCTTATCCTCACACCAAGATATGTCACCTCCGCACCCGGTCTCACCCTCTCTCCTTGGATATCCAGGGTGATAGGACGAGCCCTGTCCATGGAACTTCTTATGAATATAGCCTGAGTCTTGGCTGCTGCCATACTAAACTTCCTCTTCACGCACCACTCTCCTACGAGATTGGCACACCTCTCCGCTTCTGTCTTTAGTCTGGATCTTCTGTTCTTGGCCACGATGACTGCCACGTCGTCTACGTAAGCCGTGGCAAGGAACCCCTTATCTTCTAGTTCCCCCAGCAACTCATCGAATACTAGCTTCCACAGAGCTGGTCCTAGGACCGAACCCTGCGGACATCCTCTTTCGATTTTTCTCTCGATCTCGTAGTAGTTACCCCTGATCCTGACACTCCTGTTATTGAGGTAACTACCTACGAGGGAGTATAAATTACTGGGGGTGTCGAGCTCTTGCAACCGCTGGAGTACACGGGGCCACCAAACGCTGTCGAAGGCGGAAGAGATGTCAAACATTATCAATAAGATATATTTCTCAGCCCTCTCCTCCACGTCCCTCAGCAGCGCATCCGTAGTTCCCTTGCCACGGGTCGAGCCGAACTGCCGTGGATAACTTGCAGCACTTAGGATTAGCTGAGGGAACTAAAGAACACAGCAGAAGAACAAGTCCTCACTATAAATCAGCATCAAGTAATTGTAATCTAATTACTATTACTATCAAAAGTAATATGGGTATTATCCCCCATCTTTTACTCCTGGGAATACCTAAACTGAACAATTGATATTTATATTTTAGATACTAGCCCGAACTAGATATCAATACCTCCATTATAAACGCCTTAACCATCAAAACTCTCTAGTATCTAACCTTGCTTCTTCTTTTATGCCTGTCAATCCTCCGGGGAGCCTAAAAATAAGATGGCCTCCAGACGTTTTGGTGTAGAAATATTATTAAGTGCTACCAATAAGTACTTTCTCTACACTCCATTTCGATCTTACATCAAATTTACTTAATATATTTTTATATAAGTACAGTTAAAAATTGCAAAAAATAAAAAACAAAAATATTTGATATAAAGAAAAAATTTTTTTTAAATAGGCAGAAGATTTGGAGCGAGTAGAACAAGGCAAAGGGACAAAGAGCAGACGACAACAGACCTTGAGGGCAATTAGCTCCCTTAATTAGGAAATGGGTTTTTAGAGCGCCCCCCCCCCCGTTCAGGCAAAAAATTAAACGAAAATTCTTTAGCTAATAGAACGCTTTAACATTTATAACTCCTTATTTAGGATAATAAACAGTTTGGGTGTTTAGTCGAGGATGAAATCTAATATTTTATTTTCAGTATCCCACCCATCAGCACTTATAATTTCACAAAATATTTTTATATAAGTTTTTTCTATCAACCAATCAACCAATAATAAGTAAACATCAAAGAAATAAAAAAGGTTTTAAACATAATTACTCAAAAAAAGAGGATGGTTCAGGTGCGGTAAAAATAAAAAAAAATCAATAGTAATGGAACTACTTATTCTGAGCCAACGTTTCGCCTTACTTTTTCAGGGCTTCATCAAGGCTAAAAAAGATACAAACAGCTAAAATAATGTAACAAAGTAAGAAAATATACAACATAAAAGTAAACTAAATATGTATATATAAATAGTTGACCATATAATTAAAATATGAAGATGGCCAGGGTTGCGGTCAAAAAAGAAGAAAATAGTTTTTAACTATTTATTGTCCGACGTTTCGCCCAACTTTGCAGGGCTGTTGAAGACGATAGGTTAAACAGACATCCACAGGTTAAACATACATCAATGTCTGTTTAACCTATCGTCTTCAACAGCCCTGCAAAGTGACGCGAAACGTCGGACAATAAATAGTTGAAAACTATTATGTTCCTTTCGCCCGGGCAATCTTCCTTTTATACATTATCCCACGCTCAGTCCAAGATATTTCAATAATTTGACTTAATTTCTATATCTGACAAATTATCATTATGTGAGCCACAAATATTTAACATATAGGATGTTTAAAAAGAAAAAAAAATGCAATGAAGTAGGGTCAATGATTAGATTTAATTAGGTGCGAAAATCAAAGTTAAATAAGAGATTTTGAAAGAGAGCGGTAGGTAAATTATTTTTTGTATATAAAAATTACATATTTATTTTGCCCAAAATTTCAGAATAATGGTGGTTTAGTCTTAGAATCTGATTTGAAATTGACAGTATAATTTATTTATTTTCTGAGATGTAAATCGATTCTAATATCTTTCTTCTAAAAATATTATTTTCTTTATGAATGAACTGGACATTTTCAAAATCAAATTTATGCTTATTTTGAACAACATGTTGAACCAATGGTGTTTTTTTTTTTGGGTCCTTTTTCCATATTTTTTACATCATTTCCATATTGATACATCCTGTCTTTTATATATTGTTTAGTTTCACCAATATATATGGCTGGACAATCAATGCATATAATTTTATATATAATCCAGATTGATATTGGGTCCTTTTTTCTGCTATAAAATTTTTTTAATTTATCGTTTGGTTTGAAACTTAATGATGTATCTTCCATATCATAATCTTTAAAAGTCCTTTTTATTCCTTCTGACAATCATTTTATATAATTACAAAAGATATTAAAAAAAAAAAACTTTTGGTAGGTGGTATCCTTGAGAATGGCCTGAGGGCCGAAACGTTGGAGAAATTTTAAAGAATAAAAGTTGAGAGGAGAAAAATAAAGGATCAAAATTGTTTTAAATTGATAATAAATTATCTTTATATTTGTAAAGTGCTTTACCATTAATTATATTATAATAAGCGGTGGTATTGTGTAATATAATAGTATATAAACTACATAAAGGAACTAAGTATTTATTTACATTGATTACAAGATCGCCATAAAATGAAATTTCGTGGCGTTCCAGGCTTTTGCCTCCATTCTCACAATTAAACATATTTTCGGAAAATTCCCTCACTATTTACCAATAATAACAAGAATAGGACTGACCCCAAATTTACCTAAAGCTATCACAGACGAGAAAGCTAAAGTTACATTGGTGTTTTTAAATTTTTAAAAGCGTATCTAAACTAGAGCAATTTTAATTTTGAACTTTTTCTTTCAACCTTATCTGTTATAACTGCCAAAACATGTACTTTTGAAATGTCCTGGCGAACTTGATTGATATATTGCAAATATCATAAAAGCAAAACTGCAACAAACCATCGAAGAACCGGTATAGTTTGGATAAGCAGAAGTAATAAAGTACTGGAAGGAAGAAGAGGGAGATCAAAGGGCTTGATTAGGGACATGGAGGACAGAAGAGTGAAGAGATGCAAAGCGGCCATATTGACAATTTTCTGTTATTTCCCTGGAGGGTACTACATCCTCCCCCCCTATCCAGTCCCTAGATAACCTAAAAAGATATTCGCAGTAGAGGAAACAAAAGCGTAATGAAATTGACTCAAGAGCAACCTATGAGTTCCCAATGTCTAGGACTGATTGTCTAACGGCAAAGTTCAAAGGATTAGCGAGCCCAAATGCTGTAAGTTCATAAAATTATTATTCACTTCATAATTTTTTATTTTAATTTTTATTTTAGCATTTTGTATTCCGTTAGTAAAACGATAAATAGTATTGTTACTAAAAATCAATTCATATTGTACAGTATTTTATACAAGATTTTCATATATATTTTATTATTTTTTCTTCCCTCTTACTTGTTTTAATATTACTTTATCTCATACAGCTTTTATTTTCTTATAATAATTTAACTATCGATATGTAATAAACCTTAATATATTATAAAAGTCTTTGTCTCTTAGCAACTTATGTGCCGATACCTGTCCCGGTCTGTCAACACAGGGGTACCTCTCCTATAGAGTGCAATGGGTACAAGATGCTAAAGGGACAAAATCACTATTCGGGTAGTTTATTCACTACACCAGTAAAAGCACTGTAGTCCCTTGTAACCTTCATGGGCGTGGCTAATGATAGCCAATGAGGAAATAGGATTCCAAAAAGGCGAAGCCCATAAGAAAAAGTTGGGGACTTAAGATTGGAAAGCAGAGAAGCGGGTACAGACCACAGAAGATGGATTTCAACGAGAGGGGCTAATTACACCTGGAACACCACGGCTAAGAAGATATATTAGGTAATAAGTTATAATATAATTAATATTTTATGGCAAACTATATTTATCTTGAACCATTTAATCATATTATAATTTAATTTTATGGCGATCATGTAATCAATGTAAATAAATACTTAGTTTCTTTATTTAGTTTATATACTATTATATTACAAATACCACCGCTCATTATAATATACAATTAATGGTAGAACACTTTACAAATATAAAATTCATAAAATATTTTTTTGAGTTTGATAAGCTTCCAATTGAATGTAATTAACATTAAATTATCATATTATAGTACAACGTTTCGGGACCACTGTCCCATATTCATGTACTTTAAACCTCATAATTTGACTTTTATATAGGAAATCATGTCACATCTATACACTATTCTCACTTTTCTACCATTACTTATTTGTGTATCTTCACTTCTCCTTAGCAAGATAAAATAGAAACACCGAATCATTGAATTTTATAAAGAAATAAACAAAAAGGTTACAATAAACGACAATAGAGAAAAAGGACAAGAGGAAACAAATAGTATTTTTTTTTTAGATACTACTTTTTATTTATTGATAGATATTACAATCTGCCACAAAGTTGTGGGGAATAGGTAATATTGATGAATGATCTCATACATACTAAAATAAAATAAAATAAATTAAATAAATGAATAAAAAAAAGAAGAAAAAAACAAGAAAGAAAAAAAAGGCCTAAATATTTTTCATAAATTCATATATTAAATCATGTCACATCTTTACACTATTATCACTTTTCTACCATTACTTATTGGTGCATTCTTCCCCTCTCTTTAGCAAAACCATTACTCTATATTGTATACTACCTCTTTGGACCTTATCTCATGTCCAGTGTGCTGTTTGGTTACCTCCCTGTTTTTAAAGTCCTGCTTTGTATTTAACATTAAACTTAGTGATTTTTTTCTAAACTCGTTAACTTCCTTTGATTTTTATGTTTATATTTTGAGTCTATTTATAATGTCGGCGTAATGTGTATTTAAGTGTTTTTACAGTTTGTCTTTAGTCTTTTACGTGTGTATTACAGTTTTGTAGTTCACTGTGTTTTGTATGTTTTTTTTTATATAACATACATATGTATGGCTTCTAGAAATCTTCTGCTTTTTGTATTTTGTGCTGTATCTATTATTTTTGGGTTTTCAAAGTTGAAGTCATGGTTCAATTTTATGCTGTGATAGGCCAGAGATGTGCAATTTATATTTTTAACGTTTCTAAAATTGGTTACATGTTGCTTAATTCGAGTTTCCAGTTTTTTTAGATGTTTCAACAATGTATACTTTTTTACAATCTATTTTATAAATTGCATTTAATTTTTTCATCTTATCAACTTTGTCTTTCATGTTGGACAGCTTATTCTGTAACTTATTATTGTTGTATAGACCGGTTCTAATATTTATATGATCATATTCTGTCAGTGTTATTTTTTTTATTTTATTTGTTAGGCCTGGTATGTATTGAAGTTTAAAGATTTTGTTATTATTGATATTACTATTTGTTTCCTCTTGTACTTTTTCTCTATTGTCGTCTACTGTAATCTTTTTGTTTATTTCTTTAAAAAATTCAGTGATTCTTTTTTGACTGGGTGGTTTTTCTATTTTATCTTGCTAAGGAGAAGTGAAGAAGCACAAATAAGTAATGGTAGAAAAGTGAGAATAGTGTAAAGATGTGACATGATTTCCTATATGAAATTCAAATTATGAGATTTTTTTTTTTTTTATTTATTTATTTGTTGATATTTACAACTGTATAAAAAAATACAACCAGTAAATTTGATCATAATGACATATGATATG
>NW_027106052.1:0-662 GCF_000696795.3 Halyomorpha halys | reverse complement strand
GATTTTCTAGTGTTGTTGGTAGTTTTTAAGATATAGAGCTTCGAATGAAAAATTAATGTTTTTTTAAGGTTTTGAAACAGCCACCATTTTTTATTCCCACTACCTATACTTGGTAGGCTCATCAATTTCGACAAGTAATAATACCTAGTTTTCATTAATCATTGATTAAAGTAATCAAAAAATTGGGGTGAGATAACTGCCTTTTTTTCTTTTCGGCTCTTGTACTATCTGATTTAGATCCGTCCGTGTAAATCTCAGCATGTTTTGAAAAAGATGAGGAATGTGTGCTTTATATTCCGTTGATTTGGTATTATTTTTAGAATATTTGGCAGAACTAAAATTGTTTTAAGACGTTGGAGAATTGAGTCCATAGTGAATTTCCATTCACCATCCATCCATTCATTTCCACCATCACTATCCAGCCATCCATTTTAGTCTATGGTGAATTGAGATAACTGGATCCGGCAAATATTATTCAAGTTATAGAGTTGCGGCAAATTAGATGGGCGTGTAAGGTTTGTAAGGCTTAATAGCAAGCGGATTACTAAAATATTTATAAACAGTAAACCAACCGGCAAACATCTGAGAGATTAGATTTTTATTCAGGGCGATCAACATCTAGGTTATTACACCCTTTTTACTTCATTTATCTTCTTGTCTTT
>NW_027106051.1:0-1022 GCF_000696795.3 Halyomorpha halys | reverse complement strand
TATAAAAATCAATACTTGTTTATGTGCTGCCATAACGTTCAAACAATTGTAATGAAGCTTTTTTCTAAATGTTCTGGATTTTCCCGGGAATATTATAGGCTATTCTAATTTCTCCAGTAAAAAAAAACGTTATTATCAAAGGTAAGCATTTTCTATACATAAAGTATAAATATAAATAGAACTATACATAGCTCAGAAAGTATACATTTTCTTTATGGCTATCGATAGCCATAAACTATCGATTTCTCTCTTTCTGATTAATAATAAAAAAATATCACTATTCCATTAAATGATATTTTATTCATTAAAAATTAAAAAAGCATAATGAGGATTTCAGTAAATTAGGTAAAGAAAAAAAATATGAAAAAGCAAATTATATTTGTTTACAGCGTCGCCTGAAACCCTTAAATAATATTTTTCAACAATTTTTTTTTTTGCAGTGCCCATTGTTCGTACAATCGTAACTCCTTTATCTATTATCAAATTTCTACATTAATAGAACAATTAAAAAGCTTAATGTTTACTTTTTTTAACCTGCATTAACATTTCGATTTAATTCCCTAATAAATTAGCTTCAAATAAAGAAAAATATTTTATTTTATATATCCTCTTCTAATCTTTTTAAAAACATCCAGATTGCGCCTTTTGGTGGAGTTTATAGAGCCATAATCGATTTCAGGTTTCATATATGTTGGTTTCGTTGTGTTGCAGTTATTTCTATTTTTTACCATACATTTTAATTATACAATGTTATTTACCATTATAAACTAAATAGATATAATAATCAATTAATTGAGTCACTAATCCAATTTGCAAATAAATTGATTTACATCAAACATTCCATTGTATTCAATTAATCTATGTACATCTCTAAATATAGCGATCGTAAAGTATTGCTACTCATTAATAAAATATATTTTCAAAATAATAACTAGAATAATTAGCAAAGAGTTCAATTAGAGTAAATAAGTAAAAAAGAAATAACATTAACCAAATGTCAGTCAGTAACATTGGGCCTAGTG
>NW_027106050.1:266453-271351 GCF_000696795.3 Halyomorpha halys | reverse complement strand
TTATCTCTAGATCTATAAGACGCACATATGTCTGCCAACACTCAAAATAAAGGAAATTTAACTTACTATAATGTAGTTTATGACACTTATCTTCGTATGGATAGTAGTTTTTATGATATTCACAAATGAATATGGCAAATGAAAATTTGTCAGAACTACTATAAATCGATTTATTTTTGCAAATTTCATGTAAACTATTACTTCAACGAAGATAAACATCATAAACTACTTTATAGCTGATTAAACTAGCTTTAATTTGAATGCTAATAGACATCTGTACGTCAAATGGTTTTTGAGATATAAATTTTTCAAAATAAATTTACTAACTACTTTAGTACGTCTTTCAATACGTCCCATACCACATTTTTATGAAACGTTGCTTTTTAAAAAGCTATATCTCGAAAACTATTTAATGTAAATAACTCTATTAGGGCTCAGATTTTAGCACATTTACTCTTCTTTAAATGACGTTCTCTTAGTTCTTCTTATTTTGTAGCTACTTTTTAAGATATAGAGCTCCGAATGAAAAATTAGTTTTTTATATCGCTTTGAAACAGCCGCCATTTTTTATTCCCACTACCTATACTTGGCAGATTCATCAATTTTGACTATTAATTATACATAGTTTTCATTAAAGTAATCAAAAATTGGGTTGAAATAACTACTTTTTTCTCCTCTTGGGCTCTTTTACTACGAGCTAGCCACTTTTAGAGCAAACCGTGTGGGTTTATGAAGAAATTAACATCTTTCTTATGTTCATGTAAACAAAAATAAATTTGGGAAGGATCCTCTTAAGGAGCTACAAACGCTCAAGTATCCTTAAGTGTGAAGTAACTTAAAAAATATATATATAAAAATCGTTGCCAGGAAAACTATTTTCTAGTTTTTGAGTAAAGAGTCGACAAAGAAAAAGGTCAGAAACAGCCAATGGGCACTCTGCTTCATACTGACTCCCTCAAGTTATCTAAAAAAACTACCGTTTCATCTCCATCATAGGCAAGATTTTAAATTTATTTTAGGAACTTTAAAATGTATTACATACACACTAACATTAAACGAATTAAGTTGTGAGTAGATCTTGAAGTTTGATGCGTTTATTATCAGTAGGTAGTTTTAAGAATCCAGAACATGTTTTGAATGGTAAATTTTAAGTTTTTGTTGGTTCTTGAAACCATCTAATCGATAAATAAATTCATCAAACCTCATGATTCCTTCAAAATTTGACTCAAACAGAATGTATTTATGATATTTCACGCCAATTTTCCTCGATTTCACTATTCCTTTTCCAATCCATTTTTCGCCTTCAATGATTATTGGTTAGGAGGTTTTGGTGTTAGGATTACAATCATGATTTCGAGAAAACTCTGAACTTTTTTTCTTCTTTTAACTACTTCGAAACTCTGACATCACTTTTCAAATAGATCATTCAATTAGCTTCTTTTTTTTCCATTCTTAGAACATCCGAAGCTCATATGATTTTGTAATATCTTGAGTGCAGATGAGGCATGCTAAAAGCTATGACTTGGTAGGCTACACCAGACGGAAGATCTCATTTTCGTGACAAAGAAAAGCTGGTAAATTAAAAATAGAATATTTTTACTGACTTGGGAACAAACGATTAAAAGTCCAATCTAATACAACTTGATGATATAAATATTTTCAAACTATGTTTTTACTTTGTCATTTTCTTCCTCTCTGTTGGTTGAGCTATATACAGAGAATTTTCGTAATTTATTATTATTTTTTTTTTTTTACATTTATTTTTCCGCTTTTTTTCGATTATATTAAATAAATAATATATTGATTTTTAAAAAGTTATTTAGGGAGTTTGATCCCGTAAATTGACGAGTACATGGTTTCCATTTCTTTATTTGTTGACATCTGTAACCTACTATTCAGTATTGCCTTCGTTTTTGTTGTCTAAGCTAATGCTCTAACAGAAATATTGTTACACTACCTTCACTAAATACAATACCACAGATAAAGTTATGGCAATAGTGTTTTCCTCGATATCTAAAGAAAGAAACATTGTTCGAACCATAATTAAATAATAGAATAAGTATAATTATGCAAATAGATATTTTTAAAAATATTTTCATGTCATATTACTTACTCTCATTAAACCTTTTATTTTTTATTACTTTGAAACACGTAAATATGACTTCTAAATAATAGGAGTGGCCGTTTGTATTCAGTTAAACTGACAAAAAAATATCAGCGGTTTTAAGAAAAATCTAATCTGTTGTAATTGGTGGTGATATTAAGTGTTAAATACAGAACTGTTACAGGAATCAGCTTAGACAAAGATCGGTAACCAAGTGAATTGTTGATGATGCGTTTAATAATTTATCTCCTACTGATATAACATTTTAGTATGTTATAAACACGATTTACACATATGTATTATTTGTATATAACATGTTAAATAACTATTCTCCGTACCCTTATAAAGGCACCGAATATAATATACGATGTTTATAATATATCATGCGCAATTTATAGTAACTGATATCTAAATTTTTATTCAAATGTTTTTAAAACACTCTAGTAAGATATTACAGTTGTATTTTAATTATTTTACTTTTATCTTCAAGCCCAAAGTTTTTTCTACACATAATTATTGTCAAATAACAGCATATAATTATTAGTAAGTAGCCCAAACATGTTTTATGATCTAAAGCATATGTGATTCAAAAAACTGCCCGACACGCTACCCAAGTAACGTCCGTGACATTTCCAGACGAACAGTCTTACTTATTGATCCTACGGAATTATTTAGCGAATTGAGGAGAACTATTTCTCCGTCAAAGGAACGGCCGCTAAAGCAAAGTTATCGGATGTTTCTAAACAACTGGAGCCTTTACGGATCGGATAATTGAGTAAATGGTATCTGAAATGTTTACAGCGCAGATATTTGAAGAATTCTTTAGGTAATAATTACGATAGGAAAGTTTCCCAAAAGAAATTATTAAATCGAATTTAGATTGTTTTAATTTATTTATTTCCGACTAGTATTAGTAAGTTGTTTAGAGTGGAGTCAAAATTATAGAAAAAAACGGCAAAGGAATTCCGAGAGTTCATCCTTATTTGAAGGCATTTTTCAAGGTTCAAAAGTAGCAAAGAGAAAATAAAGTTGTTATAAATAAATAATTGTGAAGTATATAAATTGATAATAATGGCTTCCTCATTAATTGTTGTATATAATTATTTTATTTATTTTAAGTTGTCTCTCCAACAATGCCATCTAGTTCACTCCGTTTAATTATTACTAGGACTATATACAATACATCAATTTAATTTTTTTAAATGAACAAAACCTTAGTGTAGTATTCTCTCTATTTGCTTACAAATTAAATTATATATATAAAGTACCAAGAGGGGCCGCCCATAGCTCAGTGGTTAAGACACAGTCTTACCAATTTGATGTCTATTGGCGGTGCCGGTTCGAATCCGGCCTGGGACGTTGACTTTTTTCATTGAGTGGCGGTCCCACAAAAGAGCTTTGACCCCAAACCATGGTTAGGCAGTATAGGACTCCAATGGGGAGTCTTAGCCGAAAAAAAACAACAAAAAAAAGTACTAAGAGGGAATTACACAGCACTGTGATTTTTAGTATTTTGATTCTCTTCTGGAAAGAATTACTGACAAAATTAATACTTCTGGAATTGAACAAAAAAAAAAAAAACTTACTAGGCGAACGATAATACTTACTAATTTAAAATATCGTTCGAATTTATATAATAAAAATTCTACGAAGTACAGCTAATATATATGCATATATTAGCTAATTTGGTTATACAATAAAATGATAACATTAATGACTTGATTAAAAATTATAAACCGATAAAAGCGCAGAAGAGTTAGAACAAGCACCTAAGAACTGGAACATGTAATACTTGAAGCTTGTTGAACAATGTTGTACGAGCAGTTGTAATCCCTGGATTATCCGTAGAGCTCTTGACAAAGCCTGGTTGAGGGTATTTACAACGCGCTCATCAAGGGCCCAGCCTGAATCCTGTTTAACATCACAAAAGAGGATGAAGACGAGAGGAAACGTTTTATTATTGCTAACTGTGCTTATCGCCGTCTTTTCCTATCGTTCAACTTTCTCAACTGACGAGATGAACTGCCCTTGAATAATTAAATTTTAAATTAATATTCTTAGATCAGATTTACTAAAAGTATTATAATGTACAGTTGTAAATAGCAATAAATAAATATTTTTAAAAAATTAATATTAAAACCACTATTCTCTTGGTAAATTATTTTGATTAGGAATTTAACTGGTCCGAACCATGAGCTTTTTGGATCATGGTCTGTTTTATGTTATATGATTGACGAATAGTTTTCTATATCATAAGGCGTCCACGACCTTTTTAAACCTGCGGGAAAAATTTAAGTTATCTCTCAAGAGGAAGGGAGAAGGGGGCACCAATGTAATTATTCGTTTGCTTTATTTTGTGTTTTTTATTAAATATAATTTACATAATAGATTAAGAAATATATAAAAGACACTAATAATTGTAAATAAATCAATAGGCAATCATAAAATCTAAAGCATTAACATTTTCTCCTATTTCGAAAACGTATAAATATTTCCATGGTGAAATAAATAATATCAGACGGACACATGTATCATCAGGTGGAGACGGTGGTCTCAGTACTTAAATAAAAATGTTTAATGGTTTCCTTATGAAACTAATAAAGAGATTCTTGCAATATTCAACAGTATCTGGGAAACATCCACATACCCTGAGGCTTGGAGAGAATCGATAGTGATCCCTATACTCAAACCGGGCAAAAACAAGCTACAACCCAACAGTTACCGGCCAATATCGCTTACCAGCTGTTTGTCAAAACTCCTGGAGAAAATGGTTAACAGAAGACTGATGTGGGTC
>NW_027106050.1:227964-264603 GCF_000696795.3 Halyomorpha halys | reverse complement strand
AGACTCGGAAGAATCCATAGACAAAATAATAAAATTTCTCAAAGAAACACAACTTTATACTAAAATATAATCCACCGATACCGACCAGTGTAAAAAGGAAATAGTCTACATTCAACTATAAGTCAAGAAGATAGATGAAGTAAAAAGGGTGTAATAACCTAGATGTTGATTGCCCTGAATAAAAATCTAATCTAATCTAATCTAATGTTTAATGGTATATTATTTTTTAATATAGCTTTTTTTTCAATGATTGTATTGCCATATATGTACGTAGATTAAATCTGTAAATCACATACGTAAACAGAATCACGAAATGAAACGTAAAATGTTTAAAATATCTTATCGTGAAAAGTTCAAGTTAAGCAGAATCAAATTGAAGTCGATATGAATTTCAATGGAAATAAACAATCTATTTGAGATATAAATAATGCAAATCAATACTTAAAAAAGTGTATATTTTGTGTACAAATAGAGCTTAAGGCCGTTTGTCGACCATAGGCTAAGCTAATTAGCTTGACATACCTCAAATAGATGCACGTGGTTTTATTATTACCATGTTGCTTGGGAACAACTAAGCTGAAGAAAGTCATTTTTTTTATTGAAAGAAGTATGTATTTATGGATGTTTTAATACTTTTACTGTATTATAACTGTTTTATGACTTTATGACAATAAATATCACGTATTGAGTTACCTACCGCGTAGAATCAATTTTGAATGGAACGATGACGGCCGCAGGTCATCATGAACGCTGATTCATAAACTGAACAAAAACCTCAAATTGTAAATTTTAACGTGTAGTAATTCAAATTGAATTTATCTCCACTGAGAAAGATTTTCAAGTTAGAAACAATATCCGAAAGCAATGCTAAATACTTTGAACCTAACGGACTTTTGGGTACTTCTCATGAGGAACTGCAGATCCAATAGACCTTCCATCAACGGGAATCATTCTATTGCAATCTCAGTATTTCATTAGTTCTCGAAAGCAGGGCGTTGCGCTCTCGGAGTGAAAGATATTAGCAGCCACCGGCTCTTCTCATCCAATTCAAACGTCAGGCCCCAGGAAGCAATTGGGAAGCCTAGCTCGTTGCGCTATCGATCCAGCTTAATGGAAGGAAGTAGAGTGTGGGTGTTACTTCCAGATATCAAGTAGAAAATAATTGTTTCATTACCTAGTTTAAAATAGAATATAGTTTTTATAGAGTTTATTTTTTAAAGTCATGCGGGTTCTGCAAAAAAATGAATATTTATAAGCTATCGTACTCTGTAGCAATATACAAAGCTGCAGAATTAGTTTCTTCTGACGCGCTTATTACAGAGACTATTACTCCGATTTGGAAAATTAGATAGGTCATTTATTTAGGATGGCTTCAGACTTTATTGCATGATGCAATGGAATATAATAATGTTTCATTGGAAAGGATCAGTAACCGTATAATAAAATGCTTGTGTAAGTACGTAGCCGTTATCTTTTCCTTCAGAATTATTAAGAAGCTCAAATTTTATTTGTGGTTCTTCTCATGCAGTAGATATACATTATGGTTACGTAAAATAAAATTGTAAATAGTTGAAACTTTTTTTGTTACATATTTAACAACTATCAATATCGGATTAACATTAGTAGCTGTCATGACTGAATAACGTTTTAATATATACTGAGAGACAGACAAGATAATAGCTTTTTCGTCCCTTGCTATTTTGCTGCTTAAGATGAGAGTGAAGATGTTCGATTATGTGGAGAAAAAAAAATTAGATCCTAGATAAATATAAAGCTTGGATTGTGTCCCTTTACTTTTTTTGTAAGACTTGAGACAGAACAACATACTATAAGTTATTTATTTATTTTTTTTTATTTTAAGAATTAAATATTTTAACCCGGATTATCCGGATATAGATTAACCGGATTAATAAAAAAATATTTATTATCTATATTAATAGTAATTTCAATTTGTAGTTCTATAAATATAAACATTGATAAATATTAACAATTAACAATAAACTTGATAGTTAATGAAGTTTATTTTTATGGTTTTTCTAGAGCAGTCAATAAAACTATATTGTGGCGACGTATAGGCATTTGGGCCGAGTCGACTCCGACTTGCCCCCATTTGATGGAAGAAGAGCATTATCTGTTCTTCAGAGATTTCGTTTACGGAAGGTGGTGGTGGGCCCCACGCATTTCACGTTGGGAATGGCTTGATCATCTGACATCGGCGACCCACTGGAAAAAAAGGAAGCTGACCTAGACTGAGACCAGGATGGCATGACCAGGCTGGTAAACTGCAGAATGCACCCGAAAGGATGTCGGTGTTTAACCGAGCGCTGGACTACGTGCAGTTTAAAAAAAAAATGTTTAAAAAATTGAATCCCCTAACATTATTATATAATTGTACCATAAAAATTTTAAAAATAAATTTTTGATTTTGGGGAGCACCTGCACAAACCCATTGTACTACCCCACTGCTATCGCAATCCATATGCCAGAAATAATGGGGAAGGGGGGATAAAAAAAAAATCTGTAAGACAACTAACCATAGGTTTGTGGCAAAACTGATCAGAGTTAAAATGGAGAAAAGTAAATTTTTTTTTTTTCGGTTTTTCCATTTTTGTTTTAAGTATGTTTATACATTATAATATATGAGTTCTATACGTAGAAAGGAATAAATCACGATATTAAACAGGGCTATTAAAATGATACATTATAAAATTAATAGGCCTGTATACTTATCACCAATGAAAAAAAGAAAATTAAAATTACGTCTATGATAAATAGATATCTAGTTTCAACATTAATTTTATAAACGATTAGGATTGTATATTTATCCCTTTTGTTGCTACATTTCTGACTTACTATTTATAAAAAGGTTTATATATGTATTTTAATATCTAATGGAATTCTTTAATTTCTTTGAACTATTTCGTAGCTAAAACAATAAAAAAAAAAAGAAAGGAATCCTACAAAATAAAATTGTGAAAATTAAATTGTTCGTGTTTTATTATTTTTGTAAACATGTATTATCTTTATTATTTTGTATCATATAATATTTGAAAAAGTAGTATTTTTCTCTCCATTGTATTTTATAAATTAATATAGTACTTTTACCGAACTTTTTTGTTGTTTGTTTATAAATAAATACAAGGAAGCTATCACAAAATGAATCAAACAATCCTGTTATTGGAAGACAATCATTTGATTCAACACAATTAGAAATTTTCAATTCTAGAGTAAGATATATTTTAATATTTTAATTTAATTATAGTTGATATTTTTTTTGTAATCAGGAAATGACGTGAAACTAAATCTTAATCATAGGTAATCAAACTTTGTCAGATGATGGTTTGTAATTTTTAATAAATACCATTTGTCATTTCTCTTCTTTCTTATTTCTCAAGTTATTTATTGTTTTTATTATTTTAAAATGCTCATTTTTAAAGTCATTTCAATAGAGAATTCAAATATTTTATTTTTTAATAATGTTAATTGGAAATGGAAGCATTTGTGTCCTTGTACAAAGGAAAAAGGTATAATATACCATGAAAAAATATATAGGAATCCAGGTAGACGGTGGGGGTTGTTGATGAGGGTAGAGGCCAAGGGATGAAAGGTGCGTGACCTAGAAACGATTGACACAGACTAAGGGCAGGGGTAGCAGGAGGTCAGCTCCCCAAAGGAGCTCACCAGCCCTCACTCGGTCCTTCCACAAAAGCCCATAGAGAACCAAATTTTTTTATTTTGTCCAAATATTGAGTATGCATAATTTTTTTTTTTTACTTCCTATTCTAAAATAGATTATTTTAATTATTTATTTCAAATCCAATAGTAATAAAAATGTGGTAAAAATATGTGGTTGTAAATAACTAGAAGGTGATTTTTTTTTTTAGCATTACGGAATTTTTACTAATGTATTTAAAAGCTCTTAATTGGGAAATAAAAACCTGATGGTTGAACGTGATCATGAAAAATCATCTTAAGGAACCGTTGTTCAAGAAACAGTAATTTCTTATAACCTACTAAACCCCTTTTATTATTATTTGCTTTATTATTACTTAATTTAATAAGTAAGGTAAAATAAAATATTAGGATTAAAATTAATTTTTTTTAAACGAATTAGTGAATTTATAATTAGTAAATTAAGGTTTAATAAGTAAATGCATGCAAACAAGATCATTTAAAAGACAAATAAAAAAAAAAAAAAAAACTTAAAATGGAAACAGTTATCTTTCTATCAGGATTTTTTTAAAGACATGAAAACTTTTATGTATTCCTGATACTCAACTGACAGATTTTAACCGATGAAGATATTAGCTCTCACGGTAAAATAAGGCCAGAGAGACTTGTAGACAACAATTTTATCCCCTTCAGACTTCCTCTTTGTGTACGGAAGTATATACGGAGAAGGTTTCTTCATCTATTTATGGTAAATTTATTTGGAATAGAATAGCTACAGCTCTTCAAACACGTGTGTACTATCATTCCACACGTGTATACCGGTTCCGAAAGACGAAGAATGTTCCTGCCACGATACTTATATATAGGTTGGAATGGCTTACTAGGATTCACAAGCCTACAATATTTTAAAAAAATGTTGGTTTATTATTAAGGGAGCGGTTAACCCAGTGAGTGAGGTGATTTTTAATTATATCGCGAGTCCGGGTTCGCATCCCGCTACGGCAAATAATTATTTATTCAGTTACGTTAGCCTTCAGTCAATCCTATAGGTTCAGGAACACTCCTGGGGCACACCCAGGCTCTATAAAGCTCTTAAATGGGAAATAAAAACCTGATGATTGAACGCGATCATAAACAAATCATCTTATGAAACCATTGTTCAAGAAACAATAATTTCTTACAACCAACTAAACCCCTTTTATTATTATTTGCTTTATTATTACTTAATTTATTAACGTGAGGCGAAACATTGGCTCATAAATAATAGTTTATTTCCTATTTGAATTATTTTTACTGCACTCCGACCATTTTCATTTTATTATATAAATATTATTTCTGTTAAAATAATCTCAAATTTACACAGAATACTGATCCAATCAACAAAAAAGAAAGAGATTTTTACATAAGGTTTTCAGTTCCAGCTAAAATTGTTTTAGATACTATCAGTACTTTAATGATTAGGATAAATTAATATTTTATTTTTTTGGAGGAGCAGAAATTCAGCTTTTCAACAGTTGTAGTAACGTGAGCATAGAAAAAAAAAATGAAAATTTTATGATTACATTTACGATTACTTCCTAATTTTTAATTTATATGAAAAGTCGTATTTAAGGATTTAAAAAACAAACCTCAACTGTATTTTCCTAAAAAAAAAAAAGATTGCAGGCCAACTTTACAGGATTGTCTCCTTCTTTTTGTATATTTAATGCAATGTTTGTTAGTATTATGAATAAATAAACTCTATCGATTTGATAACAAATCGATTTTATAAATTCGTTTGAAATACATTCAAAGTAATGACAAAAAATATAGTATAACAAAATTGTTAAATAATAGAAAATCTTTTTTTTTTCTCGTCTCTTATGGCCAATCAGAACGAACGTGAGAAAAAAAATCTTATAGATGTATTATCACATAAAAAAAAAAAGGGTAAAATCAGTCATCCCCTCACACATCAATAAAATAACGAAAACAACAGGTTGTATCGTTAAAAAGGGATGCAACAAAACCTTGGCAAGTGTAGTGTCTAAAATTATAGTAAGCAATAGGAATATTATTTTTATTTATTGATACAATATATAACTAATTTCTTGGGGTCAATGTCCAGAACGTGGCTAGGATGACAGAGAATGTAATACTTTACTCCTTAGGAATCATCCACCACCATATGCATGAAAATTAATGAGTAGGGGAGTTATCCAGAGGAGGGATGGCATGCATCGCATATCTATTATTTGTTGTTTTATTTATTACATTATTATTTTTAATATTTTAATATTTGTTATATAGGGGACGACTTTGTTGATCAAATGAAATAAGGGTTGTGGAATGGAAGGGAAAGAAAAAAAAGGAATAAATTGAAAAACTTGTATTTAGGTTGTGGACTGGTATTAATTGTAAAAGAAAAGTAAAAGAAAACTTGGAAAAAAAAATGTTATCTTTCTATTATATTATATCATATAAATATATTATATCACGGATATATTATATTATATCACGGATTGATCGGTATGTGCTGTGTAATGTGGCAACCCGATGTATTTGGGCATGAATGAATAAAGCATTACTTTATCTCTTCTCTTCATATGTTTTTGTTTCTTTTTTAATTAAAAAAATTACAGCAATGGAAAGATTATTGATCTTAATACGATTCTATCGATAGCACAGCAGTGCCAGTTGTATTCAGTGAAGAAGAGGATATTCATTAGTAGTTTTGCAGTGAGGAGGTGATAGGTCGACTACACCTATTAAGTTTTAAAGTAGGGTACCTGAGTGACCTAATTAAATTTGGACGTCCCATTGGCCTCAGGAAATCCTCGGCAATGCTAAAGCTCACTAAAAGCTTTTAGTTCCTTGATCCTCCTTTTTTGTGAAGCAGAAAAACTTCGGCTCGGGGAAGGGTCCTTGTTTTGTTTAAGCTCAATACTACAGTTTCTTAAGTGAGGGCGTTATACGAATCACAAACTCAAAAAAGAAAATTATTACGTCGTTATAATAACGTGTATTGTTATTACCGACATTTCGAACTTTGATTGGACTAGCAAATATAAAAAAGGAATTTACTGAGTGTTATTCAAAAAATAGTATTGAATAAGCTGAACTTTGGCCTTTGGCATAAATAAATATTTTTTAGTTTATTAATGTTTTTCTTTGCTGACCGCACACCCCGACCATCTTCTCCAATCAGTAATCTATGGTCAACTATCTACACCAATTATAATCAACAAATAAATAAAGTATTTTAGCCACTAAACAAACTCACCAGGGATGTCCTTACGGGGGATGTCATTCCCACCCCGAATAATTTGAAAACCCGAAAAGTTGAGAATATAATTTCAACTTAAAATTATGGTTAAGCATTATTCTAGGAGGTTATTATGTTTCTAATAAACGCTTCATAGCTTATAAACGCTACTAAAATTCGGATAGAGCAATCACATAAATATATAATTAAATAATTATTTCGAAAATATGAAGGAATTTTAGTTCTATTTAGTTATTTATTTAATAATTTTTTTCTGAATTTATAGTGAGCTTATTAATTAAAGTTGGAAGTTTTTAAACTCGATGCGTTTGAATATGATTATATCTTTTTATAATAATCGAAAAGTTGAATTGACTTTAATATTTGAGATATTAAAATAACATTATTTTCTTCACTTCTTTTTTTGACTATAACATTAACTACTGAACATTTTAATAATGAAATACCTATTCTAAGTTTGACTTCAGTTATAATGAAAGCTATGAGGGATGAGTTTAAAAAGAAAAACTGCGATGAGATTTTTGTCATGAAAAAGTTGACTAAATTGATGATACTCTAAATGAAGTTGGGGAGAAAACGATTTAATCACGAGACCCTGATCCCTCATTCTAGCAAATGGTTTTTTTATTGCGTGGCAAGTTTAAACAAATCCCTTCATACATCAAGCACGACTCGATTTTTTTTAGTTGTATTACTTTATAACCAAGGTCAAATAAAATATTAGGATTAAAATTAATTTTTTTTAACCGAATTAGTGGATTTTTAATTAGTAAATTAAGGCTTCATTAGTAAATATATGCATACAAGATCATTTAAAAGACAAATAAGAAAAAAACTTGATTTTAATAAACTTTTCCACTTAGTGTCTATGTTTTAATAGGCATTACGACTTTTGTAAAGGTATTTTCAATAATGTCATTCGAGTATTTTTTAAAAATATCTTTTGAATATTTTTATAGTAGGTGCGTAGTGAACCATTGAGACACTCGGTGTTAAATGTGGCAACTGAAAAATCTAAAAAAAAAAAATTATAATGCTAAGCTCAAGACATTATTTTTTAATAGATAAATCGTTTCTAAAAAAACAAAAAAAACAAAGTTGAGATAGATTTATTTTTAAACTAGTGCATTATGATTGTAAGTCTGTTGTCCAATGATAAAACCTGGACAGGCATTAACAATTGGGTTTTATATTGATATTTATGGAATACTGTTTATAGAATTAAATATTGTACTATTCGTAGAATTAAAAATTAAAGGATAATCTTTGTATGAAATTAAACCAACGTAATTATCAGGAATAACCCTATTCAAAGCAAAACCGAAGCCTAAAGGGCCACACCCACGGAGATAGGTTTACGTGGAGGTCAATAAGCAAGAGGATACCATAAGCCTAATTTCCTTCAAAACAAAATGAAAACCAAAAATTCAGTTCACAATACATTTTAGATACCATGTTTCATGAACAAAGGTCTTAATTATTGCTAGTTTTAGTAAACTAATGTAGTACCAATATCTCGAAATAAATAGGACTATGTCCAGTATCTAATAATATAATGTATCATATCGTCGGTAAATGCGTGAAACAACATAAAGTAATTACTCACTTTTCAAGGTGACACAAAACTGTATCTGATGAATATTAAATAAAATAAATGAAAATTTAACAAAGTTGAGATGGATTTATTTTTAAACTAGTGCCTTATGATTGTAAGTCTGTTGATGATGCAACATGCACTGGAATTTTTAAGTGATCTTCTCAAGGCCCATATCTTACAATTAATTGTCTGATTCGTTACTTCGATACTTTCTGATATTTTCTTTCGGTCCGTCGTTTTTCGCAGCTATAACTTTCTTATTTTGATCCATATGTTATTACATTTAATTTAGTAGCTTTTTTTCTCAACAATTTTATAGGGATAGATTATTGTAAGATTTTGCTATTTTCATTTATACAATGTTTTATTAAATTACAAAAAATAAAATACATTGTACACGTATCGTTGTCATAAGAAGGAAAGTCAAACATTGTGGGAAAACTAAAGATTTATTTGCCATGCCTCACTCTTGTAAAAACTATATACTCAAATATTGGAACAATGGCTACAAAGGCAACGTCGATAAGGGTATAGAAGAAGAATAAGCTACTTTTCGTCCTGGTAGAAAAACGCAAGACTATTTGTCTTCCCCAAGGATGGTGAGAGAGAAGACATGGGGTTGAGGAAAGAGTGTATTCCATGCTTTTCTTGAGTTAAGTGCTGCGTTGACTCACTTCCACATCACAAAATCTCAAATGCACCAGAAGAGAGGAATATTCAACCTAATTTGGACTTTAATAGATATTGAACCGTAAAAGAAAAGCAAACATTCTTCCATATATCTTCAGTGCTGATAGGAAAACAAGAACTAAGCAAAGAAACAAACTTACACCTGTTTAAATCAATATTCTTCTTAATATGGGTCAGATAGCAGGATAATTCTTAAGAATATCTTGAAATAATTCAGTCCGAATTGAAATCAAATTTTTTTTGTCAGATGTACATCTATTCAAGCAAATCAGCGATATTTTTATAGATACTCTTTTCTTCTTCAGGTTACAATAACTATATACGCGATATACACTCTATAAAGCTTTAAGTTCTGTCTCATGACAGTTTCCTGTCGTGGTAGTATTGTCATGAAAGTAAGACAGTGCATTGTTAACACTGAGAAAATAAACCTAACATATTCCTATTGATAGTCAGTTAGAAAAATGACAATTGCAGTTACCTTTTTAGATTACCATAGAGAATCAATTAATTAAAATAACAGTAGCCTCACTACCGCTCCACTTACAGACATATATCAATCCTAACCAAGGGTGACAGTCCTGCCGCAACAGTAAATGCTGTCTTGAGACATGAAAGTGTTTGGAATAGAAGCTGCAATCTTCGTAAGCTATCTCATTGAAAACAACCTATTGGCTGTTTTAAGCCTTCAATTATAACAAATACTACACTGCTGTATGAATGGACACTTTCCCTTGGACCTAGTTATTATTATATGGTATGTACTAACAATATATTACCGATATACTACATATGTTATGCTACATGATATAATATCATGTAGGATAATTAATAATCAATTATTTCACATAAAAATAGTAAATAGTAAGGAATAATTTTTTTTTTTTTTTTTCCGAACCCTCTAAAACAGAAATAAAATGGGAGTTAGTAGTGCATTACTGTGTAGAAAGAAAAAGTAATTCGTGTTGTGTCTTACCTTTTACTACCTTTGGTATTGAAATAATTCCTTATATTGCATAATTGCAATTACATGATAATTCCTTACTACTGAAATAATACTATTGAAATTCCTTACTATTGCAAATAAATATATTTTTCTATCTAACATAAATATTTCAATATTTTATTTTGTATAACGTATTACTTACTAAGCCTTGATTGAGGTAGAAAATCAGAACTACAGCCACGGCTCCTGCACCAATGATAAGGAGGCTGGCGAGAAGTGACCTCCGCAGTCTGTCCTTGTACCTCTTGTACAGTTCTTCCAGCTCCATATTACCACCTGGACAGGCATTAAAAATTGGGTTTTATATTTATATTTATGGAATACTGTTTATAGAATAAAATATTGTACTGTTTGTAGAATTAAAAATTAAATATTATAGAAATATTAGTCCAATATAAAAGGCTCATTGAATTATATGTAATGAATGTAGTACCTGATCTTTTAACGAGTGAAGAATATTAATATAATAATAAATTGTCGATCCGAATAATAATCTTTGTATGAAATTAGAACCAACGTAATTATCAGCAATAACCCTATTCAAAGCAAAACCGAAGCCTGACGCCCACGGAGGTTAAGTTTACATGGAGGTCAATAAGCAAAAGGATACCATAAGCCTGCTTTCCTTCAAAACAAAATTAAAGCCAAAAATCCTGCCCTTTCAGTAGCTTCATTATACTACTTCCACTAAGTTAATAGGGTTCTCCGTCACTATAACCTAAACTGAAACAAAAGGTAACCAGTGATATTCTCTTCACCTACTCCTCTGGTCCATCATAAGGCTCGCCTTTTTGGCTTCACTTTTTCTACTTGCACATCGCGTCCATTATATTCCTTTCTCGAAACAAAAAATCTTATTTTTATTTTGTAATTTTGGACCCTCTAGGACTATACAACATTTATTTATATAGATGGATAGAGGAAAAGCCTGTTTTTCACTAGTCCAAAAACGACAAATCGAATACAGAGCTTCAAAACTTCAAATTTTGTAGTTTAGTGAGCATTTAGATCTTAAGAAACTGATTTATTTTCTATATTTTCAACAAAAGTAGTACATCAAAATCTACAATCATTTGGTAGTGTAAAAAAAAAGTCAGTAAGTTTAAATAAATTTTATAATTTTATTTGACCAAAAAACCTAATTTATGTATTTTTGTAAGCAATATATACACGTATAAAATAGACGTTTATATAATTTTCATTAATGTACACTGGAAAACTGTTTACTTTGGAAGTCCTATTCTAATCTGTGGGTAGAGAAAAAATAGTTCCAGTGTGTTCAAATTGTTTATCATCACATAGAGTCCATTGGATGAACTCCTTTTGTAATTCCAAAATAATAAAATTTTAAAAAAATCAAAGTTCATTTCTTGAATTATAGTTAGCAAACCATGTATTACCATATAACTTCATTTAACTGAATCTTCCTTTTGTAAACGCCTATTTTATTTACGTAAATTCTTTAGGAACAGTTGCTTTCTAAACAAATAAAAGATAGTTTATAAAACAAGAATATTGTTAAGGGAAACTAATGTTGAACATTTAAAGGAAACCTTTAGTAAGTTGCTCATGCTCATGGTCCTAAGACATTCAATGCCTCACATGCAGTAATTTAACAAATACCGCCAAACCTACATCATTCAATTTTATCATTGAACCTTTTTGGATGTCGGAAAATAACATATGAACTATTTGACATTTTTGATTTTTACTTGAACGTTCTGCACATATAGAAATAATATCATAATAATTATACCATGTCTTTTAAGCTAATTAATATTATCTTTAAAATTTATTCAGATTTAAAACTATCAGATTTTAAAATTATATTCTATGAAATGAAGTCAAACGACCAACTAATCTAGTTAGTTATTGTTTTTCTTAAATTATTAGTCCAAAGTAGTTACAAGATCCTGTTAAATGTATAGAAAGTCAAGTGTGAACTTTAGTCCTTTATGTTCTTCATAACACATCTCATTATTTTGCCTGGAAACCCTATTTAAGTTCTACTGATGTAAAAGCTGTTCATCCAGCTTTTGGATAATGATGGGTAGCAAGTTTCGAAATGCTTAGTTTAAAATACTATTGAAGAATATGAATATACTTATTAATTATTGAAGAAGTTTGTCGGGGGGTGCGGTAAGCAAAGAACAGCATAAATAAACAAAACCATATTTATTTATTTTATGCCGACGTTTCGACCTGAGTTTCAGGTCTTCATCAGGGGTTGTGGCGTAGAAGGTAGGTTTGTAACTGTAGTTACGAATATATTTATAGTAATGATATTTTTATACACAAAAAAGTAGGAATACAAAAATACATTCATAAGAATTAACTAAAGAAGACAGAAGAGATAGGTCAAGGTGAGAAAATAAAAATATGAATAAATGAAAAATCAAATAAGGATGGTTTTAATTTTATATGTAATAACAAACATTATGAATATAAGGAGGGTGATAGTGAAAGTGAGTGAATCGAAAATAGAGAAGATTATTATGATAAAGGTACAAATAATGACAAAGAAGTAACTAAGAGAGAAATTGTAACTGGATTTAAGTTAATAATTAATGAAGACAGTATGTAATAATAATGCTAAATAATACAGGAAGTTATGATGGATTGATAACTAATGTAAACAAATGTATTAATAAAGTTATTCTAGATGAACAAGATACACATTATTTTACAAATTACATTACAACCTATGAAGAATAAAGTAACTGAAAGAACAAACGGTAAGTTTTTTCATAGAAATTATAGGCATCTTTTGGGGAGAATACGAGAAAGGATAGTGTATTCCTTTGGAAGGCTTAATCGAATCAACCACGTGTCAAAACGGCCTGTAAAGGGGTTCGGGTAGGCTCGGCTCGAAAAGTTTTTCTTATTTATTTATTGACATTTACAACTGTACATAATAATACATCTAGTAAATCTTATGTAAGATTATAACGGTGCGATACAGTCATGTACAGAAAGTACCCATTGGGAGCTCTCTAAAAGCATTTTTACATCACAAGGTCTCGAGGCCATCTTCTTTTCAGGTGCTTCGGAGGATTATCAAGAATGGAAGAGGAAGTAAGGTTAGAAACTAGTGGGTTTGAGTGGTTAGGGAATTTATAATGGAAGGATTGATATCTGGTTCGGGCTAGATAGGTTACAGAATGGAACATTAAAATCTTTATGGATGATTTCATTTGTGACAAAGTAAGGAGCATTGAGGATTTTACAAAGTATTTTGGATTGTAAGGGTTGGATACAAGAGGAATTCGAAGGTTTTGTGGAGCCCCTAAGCTCAACTCTGTTGATCCACATAGACCTTAGTGTAGTCATATAGATCAGTCTTTTGTAATGGGTTGGAAGTTTAGACCGTTTGTCGAGTAAATGTTGTATTATTTGGAATCGAAGAGAGTTTCCTGTCTTTTCAGTGTTGTATGAGGACCAGGTTAGTCGTTTGTCCAAGTGTAATCCAAGGTATCAGATCTGTCCGACAGGGGTAAGAACAATATAATTAAGGATACTGTAGAGCAGTATGTACGGTAGATTTAAGATGAAGGGTAAATGTGATTTGATGGAATTCGTTAGGATTTATTTTAATCCCTAATTTTTACACCATTCTTCGTAAGTTACTCAAAAGTCAATAAGTAAAGTTTTTCTTTTCCTATTGTTTTTCTATACCTCGCCATTTGTGGTATACAGGTCACAGCAGCAGTGGAGTAATGCATTGGGTTTGTGCATGCCACTGGTGACATTAATCAATACTTTTTCTATTTTCTCTCATTATTATATGTTTAGGGGGTGGGACCATTTAAGTTATATGGGAATTAATTATGAACAATTCTAACAGTGTTGTAGCCCAATGATAGAGCGTCTTACTGCTAGCTGATTAGCGTCACCTTTATGTTAGCTCCAGCACTCCTAGTCCACATCCATATGGATGCCTCCTTCATTACACCAGATTAGTCCATCTGTCCTGGTCTCAGTCTGCTTCTGCATCTTCATATCCCTAAAGTACGGCTTGGCGATGGCAAAGATCCCGGTCTTTCTCAACAGCGTAGCTTGGTGTCATTCCATTGCTCTACAACCCTCCACCATGTGCTCTGCTGATTCAGGGACTCTATAGGAAGAGCACTGGGAGTCAATGTCCTTTTCAAAGATTTGCAGTATAACCCATTTATCTTTCAGTGTTGACAGAACGATGGGAACAAAATTTCCAGTTTTGCGCTCTTTTGGCTCGTGACCCACCGTCTATTCCACTCTTCTATAGGATCCTCCCATAACATCTATCACCATCTGTCTGAGGTCTTGTCAATTCTCTGGTCTTACCGGATCTGGTCCAGCCGGTGTTTCTTCAGCTTCTGCCTTCTTGATACCTCACTTAGTAGCATCCTCCTTGAGGTTGAGGTCCAGGGGCATCGCTCAATGTTTTTTTGGTTATATTGGTCAGCTTTGATGAAGTGCTAATGAAGAAGTAGCCCCAATCAAGAATTCCAGCATTATAAGAAGAATCTACCTTCAAATGGAAAACCAGGAAAACCCTTCGGTTAGAACCTTTTGTGTAAATACTCCTGGTCAGACATTCAAGGTACTTGGACTTCCGGAGAAACAGAAAATTGACTTTTAAAATATGAAGACATTAATGTCAACTTTTTTTTGTATATTTTTTAAAAATCATATTCACTTCTATTATTTTATTTATTTATGCATAAAAATTTATTTAGTATTATTGGCTAGTCAGTCTTGTTTAGTTCATTTTTTGAAACCCCATGGCCGCCATATATTGTGACTGAATTTGACCCTAGATTATTTGAAATTTTAATACCGAAATAATTAGGGATATTTGAATAATATTTACCCCGTTAAAATACCCAAAATATAGCAGTTTCAAAATTTAACTAAACTTACAATAAAATATTTAAAGTTTACTCTGATATCCAACTGTACTTAAGAACAAATACCTCTTTTAAATATATTGAAGTTTTTGCATAGTATGTCCTCAAAATCACATTATACAACCATAATAAAATAAATAAATGAATGTACCTTATGGAATTGTAAAATACTCAAAGACATTCCATTTTTTGTTATTTGTACAATTTACAAAGACTATACTATTTTCCAAATTTATTCAGCATAATAGAACCTGAGTCAATGAATTATTGATGTTAATAATTTATTCAGATGAATTATTATCAAAAAATACTATCACCCTAAGAAACTTTCAGTAGTAATTATTGATATACATATTAAGTTAAGAAACAATAAATATAAAATAAATACATTTCGAAATTATATATTATTGTACTCCAATGTAATTGATTATTTTTATTAATATATTATACTATATATAGAGGGAAATTTGCATTTCTTTTATATTTGATTGTATATAACTTTAGCTTCCTTTATTTTTTTTAATTTTGTAAATAATTTACCACTATCTCGAATCATGGCCAATTTTATTTGTATGGGGCTATCCTAAAAAACAAATAAATAATAAATTACTCGAAGCGAATAAATTATTGCAGCAAAGTAAATAATTGGTGCTTCCATACATTTTAAACAAAGTTTAAACGTGAGATTTGAACATTTCACCTTCTATAACAGTTGGTCAAGAATTATTATGTTATTAATGACTTCTGACCCCGACAATCTTTATTGGTATGTTTTTAGTAGTACAAGTTTATATATTTTAATAAAGTGCACAATGATGAATGCACTATAAAAAGAAAAACAAAAGTTTTTAAACCTTGAACAAAACAACTTTACATCATAACGACATTCATTTTTATTATTATTGATTAACAAGAAAACAAGCCAAAATTATGTATATTTAGTTTAACAAATAGTATTAAATGTGCATTTATTTTAATACCAATTACCAATAAGAAAAGTGAACTATAAAGCTTATTAAAATATACTATAATTTAATAGTATAAAGCTTTTTATAAATTGTAGGTAAGTATTTATAACAGCAACAGTTTACTTGAAACATAAAATAAGTTTTATAATAGATTAAAGTCAGTTTTAGGTGATCTTAAATACTGCTCTTCAAATATGTCACATTTTCTTTTCTTTTTTTATTTCATATTTTTTTTTTATAACATTGCAGAAAATTTTTTTTGTCAACATAAAAAGAAATTAGAATGGTTAATAAAGTGAATGATTCACAAGTTGTTACTGAATACTATGCTCAACGTTTATGTTTGTCTAACTGAATCTGTCAATTCAATCATTAATATCATAAAAAATAAAACTTATTTAGGTAAAATTATATCACTCTATCTTTACAGGTCTTATCATTTCAAACTCTTAGTTTCCCAGTTTACCTTGACAACCAGTCCTAAGCATCGACATATTTAATTTATTTCTTATGACCGGCATTAGTCATAACTAACTGAAGAATTAAAAATATCTCTAATTAGACTAATAGACTTCAGTTAAAAGGTTTTCTTATATAACTAACCATATAAAGGAGATGCATTGAAATCTTGAGAAATAATATTGATTTTCGGACTGTTACTTAAGTTTGTACAGTTCATAGTTTTAGTAAAACAGCTATAAAGATATAGTAACAAAAAACAAAAAAACAATTCTAAATAGCAATGAGTGTCATTACAAATCAACACCAATATGTCATTATCTTATTCTTGTAAGAACAGTGATTAGTTCTGTTTTTCAGAAAAATAATTTAGAGAAAACTCTCAGAAGAGTACTTCTGGAGAAAGTGCTCCAGTTCACATGACATAATTTGGTGTTAAAAATACAAAATCTTTTATTTAAATACATAGCAACAGCAAGATACATTGATTAATATAAAATTTCTAAACTGTAGCACAACTTTACTTCATTTACAGTAATTTTATAGTATATCCATCAATATAATGTGATAATTCAAATAGATCTATAATAGATCTATAATCAAGATTATTTTATATCAAAGCATTTATTCAAAGGAGGTATATTAAAATATAGGTTTCTTGAACTTGATCAAAATTAATAAAAAAAAAAAAGGTTTTAGATGGTTGTGCAACAATTGTATGCTAAACTCAGAAGTAAAAGGTATAGTTTAAAATTTACTGCTGAACCTTATATGATGATGTGGATAAAAAATACTGAATAAAACTGGGCACTAGATTCCTGCATATACTAATGACAATGTTTGGACATGATAATATAATTGAGGTAGAAAAATAAACATCAGGTTATTATTACCGATAAGTCAATTATAAAACATTTATTTCAAAGTTGTACACTTTTTTAGGTAGTAGAATCTAAATTTTGTTAGAAATACATATAACACATTTATTATCATAAATAAGAGTCAGGGGAGGTTACAAGTAATAGGAAAAAAAATACATAAAATCAATAAACAATCAATTCTTTCTATGGTTTCCAGCAAAATTACCAGCAATGATGGTTGTCCTTCTTCCAAAGTTCAGGTTTATCATATCCCAGTTGTTCTGGAAGATCAACTCCTAACTCCTTAAGTGTTGGATATATCTCTTGACAAATGTAGGGCCAGATTGTTTTAACTTGGTCACCACATTTCAACTTTATTGCTTCCAGCATCCTGATAGCAAGAGCATAATCATTGTTTCTTCTACAAGCTCTAAGGCTTGCAGTAATAACGTGTGGGGAAGGAATCATATCCAAAGCATGCAGCTCACACAAGGCCTTCCTCAACTCCCAACCGTCGATCTCTGGTCTGTTTAGAAAGTTCTCAAATTTGAGTTCGACGTCGTCACAGTGTTTATTTGGAATGATGCCGGTATGTAATCCTGTAAAACGTCTGGGAAGTATACGCACGTTGAATGTACGGAGGAATATGGGTATGCGCCTTATTAACATTTTCACTTTGAAACAAAATCCAATAAATCTCGGTAAAATAACCTTCCGTAACCTACTCTAGAAGCAGTAAAACTAAAAGTAATATGATCTTCTTTTCATATGTTTAGGTTTAGAGAAAGAATCGAATACCGTCCAGTCAAATACAACTTAAAGTTTTTAAATTTAACTATAACTGTCAAACTATTTCTCAGATAGAAGAGATAAGGCCTAAAACAGTCATTTTACAAATAGATAAACTATTAACAACTACCAAACTTCTAGACGCCATGTAGGCGTTATATTATTATGATCAAACACATTTCTGGTTTGTTCTATTTTTTCAATAACCATTAACTTGACGTATGTGTTCATGCTCATTGCCACTCAATTAGCACATTTTTTTCTCTTTAAATTGAATATTGGGTAAATAGATTCAATAGGAATCGATAAAAAAGTATTCTTGCTCCCACACTTCTTACTCATCGGCCATGAAACAGCCACCGCATCACTCAAGAGTTTTTAATGGCAGTTTGAAAGTTATTTTGTTCGTTTTTATGTTTTATCTTATCTTATTGTTGTATTATGCGTTTTTATTTTTATTTTTTCTCTTTTTTTATTAACAACCTTACATTATTAAGGAATGGAAAGTCCCAATGATATGGTAATACAAAATATGATGTAATCCTTTAGTCATTCCTAACCATAAATTTGAATGAATTTGGCTTTTTAGTTTCAAATTACTTTAAAATAACTAGTAATGGACAGCTGAAAACGATACAGAAAAAAAAATCAAACAAATGATAGTGTTTTATATTGCTTTGGTAGGGTTGTTGGTCTTTGTGGGAGCTTAGCTAACCTGGTCATGGGGATAACATATGCATACTACGCTTGGAGGAAAGAGTATAATTGAGGGGATGCGCTTCCTGTGCAAGTGACGCCAGAAGGCGGGGTCTATTTCTTTCGTAGGTGCCACACACCGCACGCCAGAAAGAACTAGGCCGAGGGATTAAAAAAAAAAAAAGTTGAGTTACTCAAAGCGTGCTCACATTTTGTTGTTGATGTTGGCTTGAATTACCGTTAATTCTCAGTCACTTTTTTATTGTAAACATTAAATATTGAAAAAATAATGTTTAATGTTTCTACATTTTTTTTCTTTATTTTGCAGTAAATATATTTGGGGATCCTTAATATTCACATTAAAAGGAGTTTGAACAGAACAGAGAAACAAGTTCTAATTTCAGGAGAACGGCTTAATGAATTTTCATTATGGATATAAATTTTATTAGAATAATAACATTTATTACAACTTCTATTCTCTTCACATTTGCAATTTAATGAACGATTTTATAGATAATTACATTAATTTGCAAAATCCCTATAACTTCAACGTAAAGTTGACTTCAAGGGCGTGGTATCATCCCCGCCCCTTAGCATCATTTTTGCTTAGAAGAAAAGCAGGGTTATGAAAAGCCCGTGACACTACGAAGATATAATGGTAATGTTAGTTAAAACCTATTTAACATACAATGTAACATACAAATTAGTAAAGTTAGTTATTTAATTTAGTGTTGAGTTTTACTAAAACTACAAATGGCGACAAAAATGGGATTACCGTACATGTGATTAAGCTGTTAACAGGTAAAGGGTTAAGGGGTTCGTTGTGTGTAACATACAAACAAGTTGAAGCAACCTGTACACATGGTGGACTGCAATTAAGTTTCCTTGAAATGTGTCGAGTTTGAACGAAAATAGATGAAAAAAGAATCTTAAGAATGGGACATTTCTTAGTCCCCATTAAAAAACATTTTATTTGCTAATGTTATCGAGAATGATAACAGAAAAAAAAATTGAATTCGTTGGATGATTTAGCGCTTTAACTGATTTCTAACCCAGCAGTTCCAAAAACGCCAGAATAAAAAACTAATTCAGAATTAATAAAATTATTTGATATACATTTTCTGGAGTGTTCGCTGATTAGTTTGTGTATTTTCAATTCAATGAGTATTTCATTGAACCAGATCAATTATTTCATTATTTATCGATTTTGGATCATAGTTTTCGATACCCGTTTACCACTTCTTTATTGAAAATTATCAATTTAGTTTTTTCACGGTATTTATATCCATATATATATGCAATAATTTCATTTACTCGCTTGTGGACATCTGAGTATATAAGTAAGTGTATACAAAAACCAAATTACATTTAAGTATTTTTAGATTTTAAAAGATTGTATTTGAATCCATTAAGCGATTCGTAACAAAGAGAAGTATTGTGTTCAAAACAACCTGTAACTAAACATGCCCCGTAGTAAAAGTTTTAGAGGTCTGTTTGTACCTATAAATGTTTTAAAATCCTATTCACTGAGTCAGTTGGTATCAATGATATAACCTGGTAAAAGGAAGTGCTCTGTAAAATATTTCAGTCTTTTAAAGTCTAACAGATAAATACGTTTATATGTTGTATATTAATCGTAAATAGTTCAATTTTGTTGATAAATAGATATGATTTAAAACTTTTTTCTTCATTACAAAAAAAACTGATGTAATCCTCTTACATACACTGTATTATTCACTAGCAAGGTTACAAACTGTAGAAAAAATAAATTGTGTAATCAGAATTGAAAAAAGTTTACTGACATTTTACGTTTAAGATAATTGTTATAGGATAAGTCAATTATTATTCGCAATAGAGTGATAAAATTTTATTGTAATCAAATCGGAAACTTCATATTTCGACATAGTTTCCATGCTTTTTAACGCACTTTGTCCATCGCTGTACAAACTTCATGATGCCCTCATAAAAGAAGCTTTTCGGTTGAGCTGCGAGCCAGGAATACACTCCTTCTTTCATTACTTTGTCCGAGGCAAATCGACGGCCCTTTAATTCCTCTTTGAGTGGACCAAACAAGTGATAGTCAGAAGGGGCAAGATCGGGATTATATGGAGGATGAGCCAGTACTTCTAAATTGAGTTTTTGGAGAATTTCAGCAGAGTGCGTACGGACATTATCGTGTAACAACACCATACCTTTTGACTGTAACGTACACTGTTATTGCTGTGCCCCTTTCCTCATAATGTTCCAGTACTGAACCTTATGAGTCCCAAAAAATCGTAAGCATTCGTTTTCCTGCTGATGGTTGAGTCTTTATATTTTTCTTGCACGCCGAATTCGGATGTTTCCATTCTATACTCCACCGTTTACTCTCCGGCTTGTAATGATGGATCCCTGTTTCGTCACTAGTAATAATCCTGTCTAAGAAGTTGTCCCTTTCGTTACCATAGCGATCCAAATGTATTTGGCAGGTTTCCAAGTGCGTTTGGTTTAAGTGGTTTTGGGACCCATCTTGCACAAAATTGATGAAACCCAAGTCTGTTGTGGATGATTTCGTAGACAGAACTGTGGCTAATTTGCAGACGATATGCCACTTCGTCAATAGTTACTCGTCTGTTTCTTTATTTGAGGCGTAAACGGTCGTCCGGGGTAACACTTGTGCGACCATTTTAGAGTTTTTCAAGCCCTTTGTAGACACTCCGTTGTGGCAAAACATTGTTCTCCTACTGTACCGAAAGTCTCCGATGAATTCCGACCCCTCATACGCCTTCCGACCACAAAAAACGGATCACTGAACGTTGCTTTGGTGCAAATAGAAAGCGGAACAGCACGACAACGGTAACGAAACTAATCAAGCAGCTTGAAGCTTGCATAGACATAACAACAAATAAATAAAGCATGCGTCATCAACGCATCAAATACAATTAAATTGCGATAAAATACCTCGATTTTGTTTTCTACGGCACCTGTTAGAACCAAGGTCTCGCAGACCGTATACCAGAGTCGTATTTTTCAGGTTTTCAGTATTCTTGACAGAAAGAAGAAGGCTCTGCTTACGCTTGTTATACGATGGCCTATCTCAGGGCGTTGATCATTTATTTATGTTATTGTGGAGCCGAGGTATTTCGAACTGTCTACTTTCGGAAAGGATTTGCCGTCCACACAGACCATATCGTTAGGTTGAATTTATTGGCTTTCAATTATATATATTTTTTTATCTTCATTTACTTGCAACTCAATTCCTCTGCTTCTCTTATTAGATTATTTATCTTTCACTATTAGATAGTCAATTATCTGCTTCTCTTTTCATGGCATCTTAATTACTTCCTAGGGCCGCAATGTTCCTAGGACTTTATGCTTCATTCCGACGTGCACCGCAACATTTTCGCGTGATGTTCTAATCATTCTTTCTAGGGCTAGGTTGAACACAATTGGTGAGAGTCCATCTCTTTGTATCATACCTGTTCTATCTTCAGAGGCTTCAAATGCTCTGATATGACTGAGAAGTATCTGCTCTTTGTATCACTCTGAATTTAAGATCATTCGTGACAAGCTTTAGTCAGTGTCCATTTCCCGGGGATTCCCATCTCAGTCATGATAAAGTCGTCACATTTCTTAAGGTACGTTTTAACTGATGATGGAAACTTCTGGACTAAGAAGCTTACCAATAATAGTACTTCTCAGATGTTTACTTTATTTTAAAGCAATAGATTTTTATTGAAGCCTGAAGTACACATTTATTTTTTAAATTACAAATATAAACAATTCTTCTCACACTGACAGAAAAACACTATCAAAACAATTTGAATTTAGGATGAAATAATGAAACACATTTAATAAAAGAGTGTAACAAGCTATTTGAGGAGTCGAAGCTGGAGTATTTCTGGATGTCGCTCAAGCGTTCGATAGAGTCTGGCACCAGTGGCTTCAGAAGTTTCTCAGTCTTCGCTCTTATTACTTAACTTCATATACAGATGGGACGTTTTAAATAGCTTTGAAGATTTAGCAAAGACTTTATACACGCTCTCCTGTGTAATACTGTTATTGCAGTGAGAAAGTATGACAGTGATTTTTACACTCTGGCAGGGAACCTAACCTCGCTGAAGATTTAACTTGGTTAATGAATGATAAGATTAATTATGAGGTAAAATCATTAAATATAATTTATAATTATTGAACTAATGATCATATGGAATGAGAAATACGAAACTAAGAAATGTATAACATAGTAATAAACTGTTTTTTTAAATATAAAACTATACGAAAATATCACGGACTACATGCGTTTTTTTTAGATACAATCAAAATGACCTGCTTTAGGGTAGAAAATACCTACGCATCTTAAAGTTGAACGATTGATCTATGATCACATTGAAAATTTGTTGTTGGTTTTCAATTAACATTATCATCAATTTATGTATTTAATAAATCCATAATAATAATCAAGTAATCGAAGTTAAATGATGTATAATTGTAAATATCTGGTATCATATATAAAAATTATTTGAGAGATGAGTGGATGAAAGTACCATTTGCTATTTTAGAAATAAATAAATTTATTCTTGGAAGAATGTTTTATATACTCTTTTATATACTCTACAGAACAACTTGTTTAAAGATTCTGGATCTTAAATTTTGGTAGTTTTCAGGAGTTGCAAATTTACTTTTACACAATAAAATGATAATAAAAAATCTTTAAATTAATTATTTCTGAGATTTATATGTTTGTAATATAACACGTTCATTATCTCAGTTCTTCAATTTTCTAGAGATAGCGGGCTTTAAATTATTTGTGGAACTATTCGAAAATTAAAAATCAAAAATCCACTGTTTAGATGTAAATTTTAATTTTTATTTAACGATAATGGTAAATTTTAACAATTTATCGGAAAAAAAATTTACTGAACCTTTATAACACTTTTTTATATTTTATATTCTTCCCGTTTAAATATTTGTATAGAGATTTAGAGAATAAGTAATGATTTCACTATTGTTTAAATCGCATGCTTTAATGTTGCGGCTTTATTTTACAATATTTAATTTTGGAATATGATTATTGCTGTCGATTTAGAGTGCTAGCGATAAATCATATATAACAAAAAAATTAAATCGTTTAATATTGTATAATATTCAGGATATTATCAAGCACTATCATAAATAACATTGGACTGAGACTGCACCCTCGTCCGATTCCTAATGTGACGATGAAATTTTCTGTTATACGGTATTATTTAATATACTAACAACGTTTATTTGACTCTATTAGAATATTTTATGTTTATATGAATACTTACATTAAGTACTTATTATTCTAATGAATTTGTTATGTATTGTTTCTTCACCCTGTCAAACGCCTTTAGTCAGGTTCAGAAAGCAAGGGTAGATCTTATGTCTTTCTATAGAAGTCTCTCTGAAAGTTGTCTCATTACGGATATGAGATCTTACGGTTCCTTCATCTTTGCCTGAATACATATTGTACCTCATTAGAGCTTAGCACAAATAATTTAATGTTGTAAACAATTTAATAACGTGACAAGATTAGAAAAAACTCTACGAATATTTATTGTTTTTAATATTTTAAATAACTAATTTAATTCGATACCAAATATTTATGACTAGGATAATTTATAAAACTCTAGGATTAACAACAATGGAATAAAAAATTAAATAGTGCTTAATTACGTGAATAAAAGGATAAGGCTTTAATTTTTCATATATTAAATTAAATGTCATTGAAATGATTTTATTTTTTATTATTATTACTTTTTTATCATGATTTGGTAAAATGCTTAGTAACAGTCCTCTGTCCAAAATCATAATATAATGTTACATTGTACGCATTTTATTGAGTCATTAATCAAGATCTAAATTTTGTTTTTTTAACCGGAAAAACATTTTATTTAGTGGTTGATTATTCGATGGCAGTTATGCAATTTTCTATTTTAGGAATTGACTTTCCTTCAATTCTTCATTGTATTTATTTAACATCAAGCAGCCAAAGTTTTGGACAGTCTGTCCATTTCCAGGGGCACATTCTAAAAATATTTTCAAGGTTTTTTTTTTTTTTACATTTTAATTTTTGAAAAATAGCTTAATTTTTAATTTCATTGATATAGGTAATTTGTATACCCTCAATATGTTTTTACAGATCACTGTTGTTCAATTTCCAATAGAAATGCACACTTCACAATGTTGCTATTACATTGCTTATCATGTGCTGAACCATGTAGCCCTCTGCCTTGTTTGCTATTAAAGGTTAATGGGTAATTGACTATGAAAATTCGAATAATAACTTTTCTGTTAAATTCCTACGCCGATTAACCATAGTAAAAAAACAAAAAATTAAGAAAATTAAATTTTGCTATAGTTAAAAAAAAATTAATAATTTATTTATTGTTATTTACAACTGTATACAATTATATGCAACAAGTCAAATTGTTATTAGATATAAAATGGCATGATATAATCATATGGAGATTCTACCCATTGATAGAACTCCAATAACGTTCCTAGGGAAGAAAATCTCGGGCCCATCTTATTTTCAGACATCTAGGGGGATTATCAACTATTGAAGGGGAAACCAGGTTGGAAACAAGTGGGTTTGGGTAGTTGTTAAGTTTTCCATGGAAGGATTAGAATCTGATTCTGGCTACATTGGACATATGGAACATTGAGGTCTTGATAGATAACTTGATTTGTGACGAAGTAAGGAGAATTAAGGATTTTGGACTGTGAGCATTGGCTACGAGAAGAATTCGATGGTTTAGTGGAGTCCAAAAGCTCAACTCTTAGATAGGCCTTATTATAGTCATGAAGATGAATCCTTTGCAATGGGTTAGAAGTTTAGACCGTTTGTGTAGTAAGTGTTGTAATAGTCGGAACCCACGGGAAGTTTCCTGTCATTTCTGTCTAGTATGTTGATTCCATGCCAATCATTTGTCCATATGTAATCCTAAGTAACAAATCTTTTCGACAAGAATAAGTGGGATATTATTAAAGGATACTGTAGGGACAGGAAATCATGGATTTACCACGAAGTAAATTTGATTTTGTGAGATTATGGGATTTTAAACCTGCTAACGCCATATTTTAAAATCACATAGTGAATAATTTGAAAATAGTATTTAGTTAGTATTAGTGTTTAATTTAGATACATTTCTTTTTATTTATAATATTGTAAGTGGAATTTAGTTATTTGAGAAGAAAAATATGTATTTATATTTGTATTGTTATAATTAACTAATAGAGACAATTGCTAAGGGTTGATTACCGCCGCTAAGGCGTCGCCTAGCAACAGGCCGACCATCTTCGTTTTTAACTCAGTTCCTGCTAATTAGTGGCCATGATTGTTTGTAACCAGCCCTGTCTGCGTTCAGTTGGTGTTATTTTATTAGACATTTTCACTGTTTTAGTCAACATTACAATCCGAAATCAGACCTCTTCTGTGTTTCTGGCCTTTGACTGGATTATGAGTGTTGCTAATTATTTGGCTCGCATAATTCATTAAAACTATTAGACCCTGTCTACCCTCAATTAGTGTCAGTGTGGCCATATTGGTTCTGCACATTTCAACTCTTGATGACCCAGTACACGAACTTTGGACCATTTTGAGAGTTGTATGGGTGTATGTAGTTACCGAGCGGTGACTTACACATCTTGGGAGAAACTATCATCCTCTGACCTATCGGAGTGGATATTTATTTTACAACCAGGATTTATTTTACATATTTATTTTTTGTTGTTTTTTTTAATAAATTTGTTTCTTTTTGTTTTAATAATTTATTTAGCAAATTTTGTTTTGTCTTAAAAGCCTACTTATTTTACTTTTATTCCTTGTTTTATGTAACTCTTTTATTTATTTATGTTTAAGTTTTCAAGTGTTGTATTAACCAAATAAATGTTTGTATTCGAACCAGCTTTTTTTTTTTTGTTCTTTTAAAGATTTCCAACAAAAAGACTTAGTTAATTTGAGGCGGCTTTAACAAAACCTATTCATTTTAATAATATTTACAATCTCATGATAGAAACAAGAACGTAAATAAAAGTATCCGCTTACACTAACAGAGAGAAAACCATTAAGAATTAAACGGCCTTTCCAACGTAATTTCCCTTAGTTAAGGCTGCTTTAGTAAGACATTTATGTTCTCACCTAATTGCTCCAGATGTAATTAGGAACATTTAGTTCCCTTAAAAACGGTTTCACTGTTTGTTTGAATGTTAGTTCAACAAAACCGTTTGGAGAGTAGTGTTATAAACTCTTTCTGAATAAATAGAGGAATTATATAAAAATAAAAAAAAAATGAATATGGCGATATCCATCACCTGTTTGGTGCAGATATTCCAGTTTTTAGATAATATAATCGATATAGTGTCCAAATTAAAAGTTTGAAACATTTTATAATACACTTAAACGATTCTTGTTTTTAAATGTATCCTGACCTAGAAAAAATTTTTTTTTTTTTATTTTACTCAACGTATTCCTCAACATACCTCAAGTTAATTGATAAGGCCTTAAAGCTTCTTAAAGTGAGAAATCTGTAGTCCATCAGAAGAGATATAAAAAAATCGGAAATAATTAATAATTTTACGAAAAACTAATTTTCGTTTTATTTTAACAAATACATGTCATTTTAATGAAAATTTTGTCCAGTTTTACTATAATGAAATTTTTAATCACATAACTTAAATATTATTTTCAGTTATCGCTTTACATTAAAAAAAAAAAGTTTTCTTGCTTTAAAAAATGAAAACTTGAATTTTCTGTTATTCTATCTGGAATCAGACCATGGCCTATCTATAATTTTTTGTTTCTTTTCAGATCAAACTATCACCTTTTATAAAATGAATGAACGAATGTGAAAATATTTAATTCCATGCTAGTTTGACAAATCTAAATCTAAGCTTATCCCTAAAGAAACTCAGACTTCATTTATAATAAATTAAAGCTTGATAATTGCAATGGCTTTTCTAGAGATTGCTCTATCCTAGAGGTCTATGTTTGATTTATGTTTATGGTCTCTATAAATCGAGTTACAAACAATCCAGATTATTTATTTAAAAGGAAGATGACCCTGGTACGTTAAAAAAAAAAACTCAAACAGTAATTAAACTATTTGATGTGAGCCAACCTTTCTTGCTTCTTTCCATGGTAACATTAGATTTCTTGAATTAAAAAAAATATATATATAGAAGGATTTTAATGGGAAAAAAAAATTAATTTATAAATTCCAACAAATTCCATCAAATTACTTTTACACTTCGTTTTAAACGTATTTTTTAATAATTTTAAACTTGTTCCATTAGAACAGTTTGGGACAAACCACTAGCTTAGAATTCTCATATAACATTGAACAGACCGAAAAACTCTCTTCAATTCCGACCATTACAATGCTCAACTTAACCATTGAATTCCTTTAATATCTAATCCTTACAATTCAAAGCTCTTAATGCCCTTTGCTTTATCACAAACAAAGTTATCCATTTTGGTTATAACCAAATATCACTCCAATTTCATTATAACTACACAAACTTGTTTTTAACCTTGATTTTTCTTTACCTGTTAACTCTCATAGACTTCTGAAAAGAAAATGACCTCGAGAACTAATCTAGAAATGTAATTGGAGTTCCAGAAATTATAATAATATAACTCACATCAGATTTACTTATTGTATATATATATTTTTTTTAGTACAGTTTTAAATATCGATAAAATTACAAAAAAAAATATTAGTTTAATTCCTTGTGAAACTGTTCAAATCGGATGGTTGTTTGTTTCTCGATTTTTATGTCGTTACATATACATCCCTGCCAGAATGTAAAGATTATTAATTGTACAATAATACATTATAGTCATTAAATTATAAACAAATATTTACTAAATAAAGATAAAAAAATTTATAACAATCTGGTATTGTTGTTTTCAAGTGGAGAATATTTTCGGTCCTACTGGTGGAGACTTCATCATAACTAAAATAAACCCTTCAGTTTCCCGATTGCCTTGCCTCTGCAATCCCTTGATTCGTAAATTCAATTCTCTGGAATTCGGGAGGTAGGGGAGGCGAAAAATGAGATCGGCTTTGACAGAGGGAACCTAAGGCAATATAATTTTGCTTCGCGTCGAGTACCATTGTGTGACGAGTGCCCAATATGGGTGTCACTTGAATCTCTCAGATCTTCCTTCCAACGATGCCTACTTAGTTTCTTCACAAGATCATACAAATTTTTTATCTAGTAGACCAAACTGTTGATAGTAGATTTTTTTTTTTAGGCTATGACAATAACGACACAGATAAATTTTATATAGTGTAAGGATCTTACATAATGATTTTTTTTTATAACTACATTTAAATTTACCAAATACAATTGATGATTATTATGCATATCTTAACATGAACATCAAGGTAAAACCTCCTAAAACCATTATAATGATTACTAAAAAATATTTTAAAATTTAACTAAGAGGTATGAAATAACTGAACAAATGAATTTTTTGTTAAGTTTTGAAACGGCCGTTAAAGTTTCAATTCCCCTGGACCTGATTGGTACACTCATCAATGTCACTCATATCATCGTATCATGATTTTGTTTCATGCATAACATACTAGATAATATGATAAAATCTCCAAAAACAAAAAATCTACATGCTGTTGGGTAATATCTTACAAACTATTTTTATGGAAGCAATTTATCAATCAAATTTAATGGTAATTTTACGAGTGTCATGCTATGAAGAAATATTTGATACACTTACGGAAATATATAAATACCACAATAAGGAATTGGGATACTTAAATGGATAAATACATTCAATTTAAATTATCATGGTTATTAAATAATACAATAAAAAGCATTCAGGTCGAGGGAGCGCCAAACTGCTCACCTACTACATTGAGCTCCCTGCTTCCGCTTTCCAGCCAAGAAGCTAAGGATAACCTGGAAGACAATTAATATTAGTTTTCAAATAATTATCTTTTGTATTTTATTGATATTTTTTTTTATAGTTACTAACTAAAAATATATTAAAAAAACTAATTTATTTTTATATAATTTACCTAAGTAGATGAATACTCCTTGAGTGAAAGTGGTAGAACTTGATAGGAAAGGCATTATAAATAGAATTCCAAAGTTTATTTATACATTATATAATAATTTTTAGTCTGAGAGTAACATAAAAACACTATTATCTATTGATCCTTATTTCTCAAATTTGTTTATTTTTCTTCGACGTTTCGGCCCTCAGGCTATTATCGCTGGTACTGGTACTGGTATTTGGTGGGGGGAAAGTCCGGTAAGTGGGCCTAGTGGTCCTTTGTGCCAACCTCTGGCGGCTACCTGAGTTGCACCACGTACTAACCAAGGTGGGAGTGTCAAGATTCATTCCTAGGGACTGCCGAAAAATGAATGTTAACTGCCCCAGGTGGGAATCGAACCCACAATCCGAACCAAGCGCACTTGGACCTACGCCACAACCCGCGTCACGTCCCTAAGGCTATTATCAAGAAGACTCCTAAAATATTATTTTCTTATAATAAAGTGTGCGATATCAATTTATAAATATATTTGTTTAAAAGGTAAGTGACTTAACAATTTTAATAATTTGGAGAAATGTATGGTATGTTAATAGAAATATTTTGCTATGTGTTCAATGAATTGTAAGTAAATAGTATGAATTATCCCTTGGACAATGGTCTTAGGCCCGACAAAAATAAATAACGTTGAGAGATAAGGATCAAAAGATGTTTGCACTTTTATGCAATTCCAGTCGTGTATATTTATAATGATGAATAGATTGTTGACTGTTGATAACATATATAAGGAGAGGATGCTTGGAGAAGCGTTCATTGAAGTAAACACTTCTTTAGTAATGACAACGTTTCGGCCAGAATTTCAGACCTTCATCAGAGCTGCTTATATAAGAACTTTTAGCCAAGAGTTGAAGCTGTTTCCACTTAGCTTAAAGATTTTTTCCTCAGATATACATCGTACCGTGTATACTTGTAATTTGCTAAAGATTGAGTCAAAAAATGGTAATTAAACAAATATAATAAAAAAAATATGGACGTGGGCGATTCTACAAAAAATAAGGCTTTATAACATTCGTCTGGCGTCGGAGGTTTTCTTCTCAAACTACGTAACTAAGAATGTTATCGAATTTTTCTATGTTCATTGTTCTGTTTTATAAGAAAGATAATAAATCACATATACACAACACATCGATATTACCAAAGCCCCCTCTTATGTTCATGTACTTTTGGCACCACCATCTACTCTCACTACTAGCTTAATGTGCACTAGATTCTGTCTTCGTTTGGGTTTCTCAAGATTTACCTCGCTGTCATACCTACTCGTGTTTTCTCCTTTTAAGTAAGCCCTACAGTGGCACTCCATGGGCTAAATTATTGGGCAGTTTATTGCCCATTTGTGTCGATTATTTCTTTAAGTTTAACACTTCATTTCAGCCCTGAAGATTTATACTTTTCAAAATTTCTGCTATAGTTTAAAACATGTTCATTGATTTATTTCATCTATTTATCCTACATACCCTCAGCCTTAATTTCCATCTTGAAGAATCTTCTTTATTCATATACATTTTGCATACATAATATGTCATATATATTTTCATTTTTTCTATTATATTTATATTGCTTACCTTAAATAGCATTTTAATTAAAATCACGCAAAATATTTAATATTTTCTGTGTCCCCCAGCAATAATTATAGGTTTTGAACAACAGAGCAACCCCATTTTTAATTTACCTGTTGACTTTCTGCTACATTCACCCCAAAAGATCAATGTGCGCAAATGACCCTACGCTATTGATGACTGACATCACAGTATGAAGCAAAAACTAGGGTCCTCCAAAGAATGCATGCATTGAATATCTATTGTTTTTATGTTGTTATATAATAAAATGGAGAAGGGGATTAATTATCAAGGGGACAAATAACAAAAACGAGAAAATTATTATAGTTCCGACTGCATTTTTCGAAAATGAGATTGAAAAATATTTTATTGGTTATTGTTATAGGCAGTTACTATTATCTCAATAGTCATCGTATTTAATTATGCGTGTCCTGTTATTATTTGATCTGTTTCCCACATTTTGAACCAAATCGAAATAAAAGAAATGTTATGTTCTGTATTTGTTCGCAATAATTAAAAACCTTGTATTCAAGTTACTAGTCATTATTCACTATTTTTGAGCAATCATATTCCAAAACTTTTGAATCGATTCGGCAAAACTCAAGCGTATTGCTTGTTCGTGAAGAATGCATTATGTTAAGGGGAAAAAAATACGTAAAGGGTAACATCAATTAATTTAGGTAGGATGTGTGATTTGTAGGGTTAACAGTAATGAGTGAAACATTATATTTGTGCCAACGTTACATCAGGGCGACTATTACAAAATTACTGCTATTAATCGTGTGCATTTTAAATTGTTGGTCAGATGAAGGGCTGAACCATTGGCACAAATAAAATATATTACAATTATTTGTTGCTATTCACTACAGTGAAAGAAATTCTCGACCATCTTCTCTCTGTATTAAATTTGCTGTCAATAAAAACCACACCATTAAGACTGATTTACCTTTAGAGACTTTTACAATTTCTTTCTTTGAAATAAAAACTTTTATTTAACAAAAATATCGTTATGAGAAAATACAGGTGTTAGGAAGGGAAGATACGCGCATTTTATTGTGGAATATTAATGTACAAAACTTAAATCTATGAAGATCTGCGACACGTGAACTCTTACACGAAGGGATGAACAGCGCCTTAAGGTTTTCGAAAATAAAGTATTACGTAAAACATTCGGACCGAAAAAGGATGAAGGGAGAATTTAGAAGGCTATACAACACTGAATTAAGGGAACTACACCCGGTAAATATAATTCAAGTTAAAACGTTGCGACGTATGAGATGGGCGTGTAAGGTTGTAGGGGTTAGTAACGAGCGGATCCCTAAAGTGTAAAAAAATAACCGATTCTTTCTTTGCAGGAAAGAACAAAGGAGACTATAATTTTGTGTTCTTCAGTCACGATTTTTGTTAAATAGAAATAAATAAATAAAAAAAAAATTTAATTATAAAACTAAATATAATCATGTCTCTCTGGATTGGAGTGAAGTAAACAAGAAAAAATTGCCTTTGTTAAAAGCAATCAAGGAAGGTTTCAAGAGGCTAAATAATGTAGTTTTATTTTCCCTAAAATTCTGAATTATTCCCGGTATTTTTTACCAGTCTCCTTCTAAACTACAGATTTTCCCACTTTCAACTTAATAATATAAACTTACTCTTTAACATAATAAATGTTAAAATTAATTAAGTTAATGTCTGTTGCAAAATAAGCTGAGATCCGTTAATAGTTTCGTAAAAGAATGAAATTATATATCCTCAAAAATCGAAATAATTGGAAATTCCTAAAAAAATCAAAAAATAAATCTCATATGAGTATAAATGTAAGGAAATTCTTCTTACATAAACTCAAATAAATAAAAAAAATTTTAAATATTTTATTACTGTGTCCTGAAGAATGTTGATACAATTATTTTTTTATTTATTTTATTTTAAGTGGTTTGACCACTGGGGTTATTTACACTAATTTACAGATTGACGAAGTTAATATATTACAATATTACTCGTAAATTATACATCCACTTATAATCACTGGAATTATGTAATAATAGATATTAAAAAATGTTGTTTCGGATTCATTCAACTTTTCCTGTAACTCTGAAGAGATTCGTGCCTCGTGATTACTACATTCAGTGAGAATATATGAACGGTTGAACCAATTGTTTCGTTAATCTTGCCATCCAATTTATTTGATCCAAGAAATGAAATCTTTTCTGGTTGATGATATTACGATTCTACATGCTCTTATAGTTACTTTGGAGAGCGAATCTGTCTTTCATGTTAGAAATGGAGCTTGTAAAGATTTGAGGGCAGATTCAGTCAGAACAGATGACTGACCTGAAAAGTTTTGAGGGATATAGCAAACTGCGCAATTAATTCCGAAAAGTAGAACAAATAATTAAAACCAACTACATTTTAGTTAATAGAGGAAGCACGGGTTTAAGATATCAGAAGCTGTCATTATAGCAAGGATGTTTTAAATAGCATTAATTAATGAAAATGAGATCATATTGACTACGAAATGGTGATTAAGAAATATATGTTGGGTTCATATACGCAGTATCTTTTTTAATAAAATGGTATTGCATTAAAAAATGGTACTCTGTTTAGTAATACTTTTGGAAATTTTGAACAGTTAATGAAGTTTTTTTTTAAATTAGTTCTTGATGAAAGGTGACCCTTCGGTACCCTAGAAAATTCAGAAAATTTGTTGAGACGAGTACTAAAGTTAACTAGTTGCTACGTGTCGTGAATGAAAACTCCGCGCCTTATAAACTTTCTCAACAATTACATTGTCATTCTTTCCAGGATCTGTGGCATCTGTGGACGAGTACTTCTTAGTTACTCTAATCTTTGAAGATTCTCTAGTAAAATTTAATCCATTCTGGGGTGTAGTTTCTGTGTGATGAATTTAACTATGTATGCTTTTTGTGATGTTGTTTTAACTCCTGCCGCATAGTTACTTAAAAAAAATTCGGTTATGAACACTACTTCCAATGAGACATAGCCTAACAAATAGGTGTTTCAGTACTACATTGATACATAAATGTCTTAGGATTGAAACGGTTTTACTGCGTGTTCCTATTGTAATGATAAAGATGAATCGTTAGGTAAACTCTTTATTACTCTAAACAACAATGTTCATACTTGAACATAAAACGACATATTCACAATTATTATGAACAGAAATATTCATTTTTTTAGACATACGAAAAAACACACCTAGTTCTCAATTATTAATTTTTAGTAATTGATCATATGGCGAGAGGTTTCAAATGGGTTTGCCACTAAAATAAATGTAAAATCATGAAACATTAAATGAATTCTAAATAAAAATATATTTAAAAGAAATATAATGTAAAATGTTAAAGAAATAAAACTGTTGATAATAATTTCGGCAGTGGCAAACCCATTTCAATCTATTTGCTAACGTCTACTATAGCCGCTGCATCAAATCTCTATATAGTAATATAGTTCGAATGATGCCATTACTACATTAATAATGAGGTGGATTATTAAAATTAATATGTTAAAAGTTTGAATAGTGGTATCATTATATTTTATTTGAAGTTATACATCAATATTGTGTTTTGGAGAATAGGTTTTTAATATTTTTAAGACAAAAATAATTTTTTTTTTATCTTTCATTTTGTTTTTATTTGCACGTGTAAATGTACTTTACAATCAGCAAATGAGATGTTCTATCCAGGCATGAGTTGGTATGAAGGAGATAGCACCCAATGGTGCATCCTCCTGACGTTTAGTAAATTATATTATTACACTAGAAGGTCCCGCATCCAACTCCTCTTCAGCCTACGAGGAGGTCAGGAATGTCACGTGTTGCCATCTGTCGTATAAATTTATTGAAATGTCCATGTAGCGTGTTGTGAAACCGTTTGTAAGTCGTATGAATGTAGTCCGTTACAGTCGGTGTGAATGGTCTCGTTTGAAACCTACAGTGGTGAGTTCGTTGCCAGACTTAAAAATTGTTATCGAAAAGTTTGTGTTTTCTGAATCTGTGTCTTTTTAGCAGGTTCATAAATTTGGCAGGTGTAAGTCCATATGGGTTTTAGTAAGTAACTGTATTAGTACAAGTGCCGGGAAGAAAAAAAAGGCAGTATCTCACCCCAATTTTTGATTACTATAATGAAAACTATGTATAATTAGTAGTCAAAATTGATGAGTCTGTCAGGTATAGGTAAGGGGAATAAAAAATGGCGGCTGTTTGAAAGCGATAAAAAAATTTAATGTTTCATTCGGAGCTCTATATCTTAAAAAGTAGGAACAACACAAGAAAACCAAAGAAAACGTCATTTAAAAATGAGCAAATTTACAAAAATTTGAGCCCTAAAAGAGTTATTTACGGTTAATAATTCTCGAGATTTTTAAAAAGCAACATTTCATAAAAATGTATGGGACGTTCTAAAAGATCAATAGTTAGTGAATTTATTTTGAAATACTATATCTCAAAAACCATTTGACGCACAGATGTCTATTAGCACTCAATACATAGTTTTCATCAAAGTAATAAAAAATTGTGGTAATAACTGCCTTTTTTCTTCTCTTGGGCTCTTGTACTATATACGTTAAGTTTCTGTCTGAGCGATAATTTAGAACGTCTGTGTAGTATAGAATATAATTGTATCTGTCGGAAATTTAGCGTTTTACTTTTTGTCCTTGACGTGTGGGCTCCATGTCAACCTTCTGTCATAGGTAAGTCCTAAATAAGTTACTGTGTTTGTTTGTGGTATAAGGAGATTGTCAATAAGCTATTTAAACTTGTTTAGTTATTTTGTTATGTATAATAAAATTACTATATTATTAAAATAATTGTGGTAAAGTTGGAAAATTGTAATGAGAAAGGGTAGGTACCGTTGTGGCACAACCCAAAGTGGGGAACCATTGTGTGTGGCTAGTGGTTAGTGAAAGGTAGGCTACCTCCACCCCCATTCTACGTTGTATCCGATAGGTATTATTCTTATCAATACTGTGTAAATGTTGCACCTAGCTTTCAGTTTTTAATTTGAATTAAATAAATTCAATAAAGAAATAGGTTACTCAAGATATTTTCTTCAAATTCACATAATCAGATTTTAAAAAAATAAATTAAATTATTA
>NW_027106050.1:206230-223539 GCF_000696795.3 Halyomorpha halys | reverse complement strand
AGAGTGGGCTCAGGGATCCTCAGGTCGATTGTGTAAATATTGTATATTAGAGTGTAAATGTGACTAGAGACTATACTATTTTATTTATTTATTTTTCTCACAGATAGTTTGATTATGTTCATTTTGTTTATTCTTCTGTTTGTATATATTTTAAGAGTTTTTATTTATTTATTTATTTTATTAGTGGCAGATTGTAATATCTATCAATAAATAAAAAAGTATTTAAAAAAAAATTTAAATTAGTTGAATTAGGTGTTAACACCCGAAGCATATATCTAATACGCCGTCCCTTCTTCTCCATAAAAAAATATATAAAGTTCAACAAATAGTTCAACCAAAATCATACGTAAAACCCTTTATGCTCCTTATTACGTTACAAATAAACTCATCCACAAATACCTTAACATCCCATTCGTTGCAGATTTGGCTCAAAACAGATATGCGACTCCTTACCCATCCTAACCTATTAGTTCTTAATCTCTCATCCTTAAAAATCCCTGATAATCCTCCGAGGCGTCTGATAAGAAGATGGCCACGGGACCTTCTAATTTAAATTAATGCTTGAAGTACCAACAACGGGTGGTTCCTTCCCAAGATTTTCAAGTGTAAATGAAACATTCCACAGATTTACTTATTGTAATTATTATTTGTACAGTTGTAAATAACATTAAATAAATAAAAAAAAAATAGTTCGGTACTAAATTTAATTCCAACCCAAGTCTACTTGGGTATATTCTTCTTATTTACAGTTCATACATATCTTTACTTCTACTTAAATATTAGGTACTTCCATTTATCATTAGTTTGCTAATATCTTATTTTTAAAATAATCGTTCAAATAGCCCCATATTCTACAGTATTTAGGATAGAAACATTCACAAAAAAACAAAAAAAAAAAAACTATTGATTTGTATAAAATTTTTACAATATTTTTTCATATAATTTTATAGTCCTACTTTAGTTTAGAATATATTTTTATTTCATCTTATAGTTTAGAATTATTTTTTTTTTTTTATACTGATAAAGACCTACAACGTGGATCGAAACTTAGGTTCCGAATAAATAATTTTTCCTGTCCATTGAAGTACTATTTTTGATCGCCAATAAAACGATCTTCCTTCGATTAAAATAAAATTTAAAAAAAGAAACATTAATGTATAATTAATATATCGTTATTAATTTTATTTTATGTGTAATTCCTCTAGAGAAATCTAATGACGTGCATCTGAAGATGAAAATATGGTTTGGAATTAGGCTAAAACCATTGAACTTTCTCATTACTCATCATTAGAGGATATGGTTGTGGTCATGAAAATGATATTCAGAGGCAGGAACTTTTACGTGTGCTTTTCAGTATTCAAATATGTGAATAAATTTAGGAGTTTAAGTACAATTCTGTCAATTCTCACCGAGATACAGTTCCTTCTGGATGTCTGAGATTAATTCATAAATTTTTAAATGCCTCATCCCCCCTTACAGTGGGGGTATTTGAAAACTTTTTATTGTTTATATGCTTAGAATTGTTTTATAAAATCGTTTTATTGTCACAATTTTTGATTTATAAAAACCAAGCACCTTTCACAGACAATAAGTATTAAATATAATGGCATGAAGGCTTATACCACACATGTAATTAATTTTTTTTTATATTAGTCGTTCTTGTATATAGGACCATCTATTTGAAATATATATTTGTCATTATTTTCTTGATACAGAGCTTAATAAAAAAAAATACATTACTTAAATTAATAATCTTCTACTGAAAGAGTTTCTAGAATTAAATTGAATTTGGTGAATGACACAAATCTTCCTTGTTTAATTGTAATAATTTATTTAATATATATAATATGGTTATGAATGAAGACCATATGAATACCATTAATATAAAATTCTTGCAAAATCTTCAATTTATGCTGCAACATCACTATGTAAGAACAACCTGAATATGGGGAATATTTCGGAAACGTTGTTATTGATTATATGAAATAAATTATTACAATTAAACAAGGAAGATTTGTGTCATTCACCAAATTCAATTTAAAATACATTACATATCCTCAATGATTTAATGACAAATATTCAGAGCAGGAAAAGAAAATTGAACTTAATCCAAGTTAAGCTATATTATGCAACCCTTGTCCTCTCACTAAGGGATATTCTTCGACATTATCAAGAATAAATCGAGTTCCTTTGTGGAAAAAGGTCAACGATCATCCCTTGGCCTGGTGTGACTCGATATAACAAAAATAACTGACCCGTAGTGCGGCCGTGGATCATTGAAAAATCCTGAAGCTTTATGAATGAGGCGTCTAGTTCAATGGCTTAATGGATCCGCACAAGGCTTAGAATGAAATCAAAGTCAGTCTTTTTGTAGAATTTTACTCAAAGCCAACCGGACATATTAATGAATTGTTCAATCTTCCGAAAATCTTTATTGGAATTTGGGATTTTTTTTTAAAACGAATGTCTGAGATTAATTCATAAATTTTTGAATTCCTCATCTTTACCATGGAACGATTATAGTAGAAGGTATTTGACAGGTTTACATTACTTATATGCTTAAAAAAAAATCGCTTATTATCACAATTATCTGAGGTAGTAAATTATATTAATTTATGCCATCATATTTAAAATTAAATAAAAATTTTATAAGTTTTAAACCTCTGAAGAGAGGATATTAAAGTTCCGAAATGCAACTCATTAGAAGATCGCCCTGTATAAAATAATATTAAAAGAAAACATATATTTAGTTCATTGATTATAAAAAAAAAAACCTATTAAGTAGACAGAAAAAACTAACTTTAGTGGTTGAAGAACCCAAACCTGTTTAAATATTTTTTTTTCGTACTCTCCGCTTGAAATAGTTATGAATGATAAACAAATATGTCTGTTGCTATGCCTACTTCTTTTACCTACAGGTATTTAAATAAATATTTTTTTTTCTTACCTCCTGGAACAAAGAAAAAGGCATAAATAAATAATTAATACACACAACCAAATGTATTCATAGAAATTCAATGGTATTAATTGAGATATATACATATGTTTCATAGTAAAAATTTGAAGTATGTCACTTAACTCATTGAGAAATTACCAAATACTAAAAAGAAAATACCTAATCATGTACCTCTAAAGTCAACTGTAAACATCCTCAACATGGCGAACGTTCGGGACATAACACTGTAGCTTGATGAAATGATAATATTGAACTTGGGAGCTTGAAATTAGAACTCATGCCGGCTGATTGCATAATTCCAAAACCGAACGAACATAATTTACCAGAAGCGAGGACTAAAATTCCTGTCATAGTAATGAAGCATCAGTTACGATGAGAAATTCTTACGGGAAATAAATTTTTCAAACGATTTTGTTTTTTACATGCAAAATGTCAAAACCGTAAATACATGTCTGCAGTCTTTGGCAATTTACGCAAGCCCTCAGGACATCAAATCAGAAAAAATGACCAATCCAAAATTTCTATAGGAATTCTTCATTGAAAAAATAACTTTTCATTACAAATTTCAGTATTGAGTATGCAGGAAAATAACTGGAGATTACAAAATCGACTGAGTAACCAAAAGAAAACAGATTCGCCAAGACTAAGACCTCGTGAGCTTCATTTCGAAATTTTAAAAATTATTTAAAAATAATGAGAGCTATCCGACATGAATAAAGGGAGTCTTGATGATTTTTTATGTATAAACATGGATACCATTAAATGGTCATAAATATTTAAAGAGGTGAATATAGACCATAAAATAGACAAGATAATTCATATCGAACTGGGTCCGAGATACACTGAAAAAGCAGGAACTGAAAGTTTTCATGTTTAGTGTCAGATACACTATTTTACTACTACTATAAATACACATTTTATAGAAAACAAAAACTGACAAATGCTGTTTAAGCAAGAGGATTCTCAATTACATCTCAAACTAAACAAAATTTTCTTTAAAATGGTGGACTTTTTCTTTATCAAAACTATTTGAGAAGTTCTTTCTAGTGGCTAAATTAGGCAAAACTCTGTTTTTATTTAAAGTATAAATTATTTCCAATTAATTTAATTACTGAACTAAAGAGTCCCACTTGTAGAAAAACATTTGCGGTTTATTAACTCTAATTGTATACATTGAGCCTGGGACACTGCGTGGGTACGGCACTCCAAGCTCAAATTCTCGAGATAATACCAATTTCTAATTGGTCTAAGCTACTCGAGGTTTGGTCTCTTCATTAGTTGATCTATGGGCTAGAGCTGATGTACCCCGCCGAGGGCTCTTGCTAAAATCCATGTTTTCTTAGTATCTGTCGTACAAGTTTCGTTGTCTGAGCTGTGATAGATATTTCGCGAAAATTGATCGCCAAATTGAATTGTGGCGCTCAGCCTCGACCAGCCTTCAGTTCGATCCTTCCTGTCACCCGGAATAGCTGGATCGCGTCATGAATAGCGAACGTTGTTACAATGTATAGGACGCTCCAACCTTAGGAGTTACATCATCATTCAAATGACCCCCTATCCTAGACTAGAATAGATAAAGGACCTTCATTAAGGTCAAAAAACGAGTAGTTAAAAAATTAAAGATGACGATGATTGCTTTCACTTATGCTTCTGAATGAGTTATTTCAATGTATATGATTCCGAACTACTCTGTACGAACCAAATAATCCACAAAAAAAAAATACTTTACTCATAATTAGCCTTTGAAATAAAGGACTCAGTTGCACGACTGTTGTTGGTATGCATTTTTATTTTTGGTGGGTCTTGAGGATCAGTCAATAACACAACTTTGTTATAATACTTCTTTTGGCGACGTTTCGCAACTTTTTTGTTTACATAGTTATGCCCTACAGTGAGAAAAACACAGTTTTTTTTAGGACATACATTCTCTTCAAATAAATGTCACAAAACTACAAGTACATAGTGCAATCTCTGACTAATAAATATTACAATCAAAATATAGTTTAATTGAATTGTAATTAATGTTTGTATTAAATCATATTTGGATTGTAATATTTATTAGTGAGAGATTTCACTATGTACTTGTAGGTTTTCTCATAGTAGGGCATACAATCAATGCATTGACTATGCAAACAATAAAGTTGCGAAACGTCGCTCAAAGAAGTATATTAAAAGGTTGTGTTATTGACTGATCCTCAAGACCTACCAAAGAGAAATATATATACGATTCTGTATAGTAATAGTTTTGTATAATTATATTCAATTCATTTCATCAACTCAAACGTTAGTTAAATTATTATTTATTGTAAATTATACATTTTAAATAAATATTTTGTAAATTATGGGTAGAGTTCCAGAATAATCTGAGATTCACCTCCTGGTCTTTTAAGCAGTTATGTGATTTTAGAAAATATTTAATAAAAGGAGATCCCTTATTCAGGTTCTCTTAAGCTTCTTTATTACCTCATTTTTTTTTATTTAATTGTGAAATAGTTTAAAGGAACTACTCAAATTAGGTAACATATATTTGCTTAAAAAAATAAAATAAAAAAGCAAGGAAAAAGCTTTATTGCCCGTTTGTATTCTATGAAGGGTGACCCTTTGGTTGGGTGAAAGTAGTAATCTACTTACTGTCCAAAGCAGTAAGTAGTCCGCTAAAGTACCATAGTCATTTTTGAAGTATTTGGAGGCAGGTCTTTTGTCTTTCTTTGAAAATTTAATGTGAATTAGATTTAATTTAAACCCCCTCTGAGGCATTCCATAGACCAAGAGTTCTCAAGCTTTTTCCTCCTGCGGGCACATTTATATGTTATCTTTCGCATGGTGGGCATAAACGTAATTCTTATGCGACAAGCCTATTTTTATCAAAACTTCCTTTTATACGTTTCCCAGCTGCAGAAAATGGAAATAATGTCGATTTTATTATAACGCGCTCACGAATTGATGTGTTTTAACTTTCCGGATTTCTAGATTATACGTTTTCGGATGCGCTCGTTTTGAAAAATTTCTACTTCATATAGATGCTGAGAACAGAAATATTTGATACTGTATAACTGTGGAACCACTCGTGTCCCAGTCACCAATCAATTATATAAATGTATAAACTATATCTGCTTCTCAATGTTTTACTCAATGTTACTGAGATTCAACAATAGAAATTGCCGTATATGAATTCTGACCACTTTTTAGAAATTCAAATTTAAAAAAAAAATACAGTGTTTTCAAAATTGAAATTTATACAGTAAATCTCTTTTTTTTTAAATGCACTTTTACTGTAGTTAAAGGTTCGTTTTATGCTAATTTTTATTGTATAGTTAACAATTATTTTCACCCGTTTCAATATTTACTTGATGAGCTATTAGGAACAAATATGAAAGACAAATAATTATATATATATGTTTTGTTTTTTTTCTGAAAAGTTAACAGAGTCAAACACGGACTGACCAGGTAGTAAATTCGAAACAATAAAGAAAAAAAAATTTTTGAATTCACGTTTTGAAATAACTGCAGAAAAACTAAACAATGCCAGACGAGAAATCAATTCATATTATTTTATTTCAAATGGATTGATCCTTTCATTCAGTACGTGCATTTCTTTTTTTTTTTTTTATTCATATATTTTATTAATATAATAATATAATCTGCCCAACTTAAGGGCAATGAGTGAATGGTGTGCCTATTTTTTCACACCATTTGTATATAGGAAAGTTAAAAAATAAAATAAGAAGATAAATTAAGAAAAATAAATAAATAGAGTAACAAAATAAGGTTGTGAAATAAATAATAAAAATAAAAGGAAGAATAAAAAAATGAAATGAAATTAGATAGATAATCAATAATGAAACAACTAAAATACATATGTTAAGAAAATAATTTTTTTTTTATATGTATTATTTTATTCCTTCCCATTGGTTAATTGTAGATATTTTACTATATCCTATGATTTACTTGTTATTAAGCTGGTCAAAACTTTAACTTACAGACGAAGTTGAAAACAAAGGATTACATTTTATGATAATTTTTTTTTTTTTAATAATTTATTTGTTGTTATTTACAACTGTATACACATCAAGTAAATTTGATGTAAGTGATATTATAACATGATACAAACATGTGGAGAATCTACCCATTGATAGAACTCCAGAAACATTTCCAAAGCAGAAGATCTCGAGGCCATCTTCTTTTCAGACGCCTAGGAGGATTATTAGGTAGTGAAGGAGAAGCCAGGTTAGAAACGAGTTGGTTTGGGTGGTTGGGAAGTTTATTATGGAAGGATTGGTATCTGGTTCTGGCCAAATCGGCAACATATGGGACATTGAGGTCTGATGGATGATTTGATTTATGAGAATAAATAAAAATTTAAAATACAATTAAAATTTAGGATAATTTTGTAAATAGTTAAGAGAGAATTTAATATCAAACAATCTCCAAATTTAATAATAAATTTGTAATCTAATAAAAGAGATACTATATGATATTGAGTCCTCTTTCAGCTTTATAGTTAAATCATAAATTTTCAAAGCAGAATAAAATCATTAATAAATATTGTTATTGATTATGTCTTATTAATATTTTATGTATAAATATTTTTAATCCTCTAATATATATATATATTCATAGCCTTAAATTTGGCAATATAAATATGATTGAGATTTAAAAGTAATCTTAAAAAATATATATTTAACAACTCCTCTATAGAGTGTAATCATCGAGCTCAAAAAGTTCTTAAAACTAGAGAGAGGATATTTAATTAAAAACAAACACTAAAATATTTCGGAAAACACTTTTCAAACGCTCTGACAACAGCAACTAAAAAAGGAGGTAAGCCCTCCGGGTGGAAAAAAAATGAAGAAAAATTAGCTAAGAAGACAGGTATTTCTGAAAGGACTGGCCTGAGAGGAGAAGAAAGGTAGACTGACAATTTAGCGCTCATGTTGAATTAAGAGTGAAGAGGTGCTTTTATCTCTATTTACTTTCCATCTTGCAGTTACCTTCACTGTTTGCTGGCCGTAGGGTCCAGTGATCCCTTCCTCATAGTACAAGAGCACAAGAGGAGAAAAAAGGCAGTTATCTCACTCCAATTTTTGTTTACGTTAATGAAAAGTAGGTATAATTACCAGTCAAAATTGATGAGTCAAGTATAGGTAGGGGGGATGAAAAATTACGGCTGTTTCAAACCGATAAAAAAAAAAATTTCATTCGGAGCTCTATATCTTAAAAAGTAGGAGTAACACAAGAAAATCAAACAAAACGTCATTAAAGAAGAGTAAATTTGCTAAAATATGAACCCCAATAGAGTTATTTACGTTAAATAGTTCTTGAGGTAGATTTTAAAAGGCAACATTCCATAAAAATGTACAGAATGTATTGAAAGATCATAAGTTAGTAAATTTATTTTGAGTATTGTATATCTCAAAAAGCATTCGACGTACAAATGCCTATTAGCACTTAAATTAAAGCTAGTTTAATGAGCTATAAAGTAGTATATGATGTTTATCTTCGGAGGAGTAATAGTTTACATGAAATTTGCTAAAATAAATTGATTTATAGTTGTTCGAACAAATTTTCATGTGCCAAATTTATATTTATATGTGAATATCTTAAAAACTACGTTTTATGGTTCTGGACATATATTTTTTTCAAAAATAAAACATTCTATCCGAACAAATAGAAATTAAGATTTTGTGAATTTATTTGGCCAAATATCATAAAAACTACTACTCATACAAAGATATAGGTTATAAACTATTTTATGGTAAATTTAACTAGCTTTAATTTAAGTTTCGACTAACATCTGTACGTCTTATCATTTCTGATATAAAGTTTTTTATAAATCAAACTTATTGTCTGAACAACTATAAATCAATTTATTTTAGAAAATATCATGATAACTACGATTCCTAAGAAGATAAAGGTCATAAATTACTTTGTAGTACATCAAATTAGCTTTAATTTGATTGCTAATAGACATATGTACGTCACATAGTTCATGAGATATAGAATTCTCAAAATAAATAGACTAACTACTAATCTTTCAGTACATGTTTATGAAATATTGCTTTTTAAAAAACTATATCTCGAGAACTATTAAACGTAAGTAGCTCTTTTAGGGCTAATATTTCAGAAAATTTACTCTGGTTTAAAATTTGTCCTCTTAGGTTTTTTTCGCATTGTTTTTAATTTTAAAGATATAGAGCTCTAAATGGAAAATTATTTATTTTAAAAGTTTTGAAACAGGCGCCATTTTTTATTCCCCTACCTATACTTGGCATACTCATAAATTTGGACTAGTATTTATACATAGTTTCATTAAAGTCATCAAAAATTAGGGTGAAAAAACTGCCTTTTTTTCTTCCCAGCTCTTGTACTTTCACTAGTGTTCACAGAATGCCACTAAAATTTTTGGTGCAGTGCACCTCATGACTTTCACTTTCCACTTTGGAAGGCGAATATTTTATAGAATAAATTTTTATTTTTTTGTTGCTATTATTGATTCCCTTCTATTATTTTTGGTTTTAAGATCTCCTTTTGCGAAATTGTGATTAACAGGGGTTTAAACTTTTACAGTTAGTTCAATAATTCACTATTTTTGAAAATGTTTCCCTTTACTTTTGGCTTATTAAGAAATTTATAGTATTTTTTTTTTATGTGGTTTGTTATTATAATAATTTATTTATTTGTTTCTTTAGCCATCTTCGTACATACCGAGCTAGGCCTTTAGAATACATGGTTAAATATCATTGTTGTTATTTTACAAAAATATTAAATTGAAAATTATTTTTATTTATTTTTTTATCCCGTATCGACCATTAAAGACCAAGTCAATATCATTGGTTAGGCTTCTTTGGGAGGCTTGATTTTCTCTCTTCCAATCGCAGTTTCATGACTTCGTACCCCTTTTTTCGAGATGCTTCAATGTTTTCCTATATGTATTTCTCTACGACTGAAATTTTAAATGTCTTTATTCTCTCTTTCATTTGCCTCGTGTGTGCTCCCATGTTTTTGCAGCTAAAATTTTTTTTAAAGATCTTCTTATTCAATCTTTCCTCTTCATGTGCCCATTGAACATCAGCCTTCTGATTCTCATCTCGGTTTCCAGGTCTTTGATTTTTCTGTAGATCTCTTCGTTAGCTCTTATTCTGTAACCTTCTTGTGTTTTCCTGGGCTCATAGATTTTTCTTAAGATCCTCCTCTCCATTTTTAGCAGCTTTTCAGTTTGGGTAAGCATGTGGTCTCCACCCCGTATAAAATAGCAGGCCTTATCACAACGTTGTAATGTCTTAACTTGGCATTGGAGGAGTGGTTCTTCTTATTGTAAATTTTAGCTGTTTGAAAGCTTAAATTTTCTAATTTGGTGGTTTTCTCTCGAACGCTCTCTTTCTCAGAACCGTTGTGACAAATTATTTCCCTCAAGTACTTATATTTTCTGATCACTTTTATTTTTCCATATTCAGTGTTTACTATTTTTTTCTTAAAATTTACTTCAGTCTTCATGAGTCTTGTTTTTTCATACGATATTTGTAGTCCTGCTTTTTCTGCTATTATTTGTTGGGTATTTATTTGACTAATAGCCTATTCCTCAGTGCCAGATCGTCGACAAATGCCAAACAGCTCACATTTAGATGATTGTTTTTGTTCCTTATTATGGCTCCAGATTTTTTTTTTTTTTTTTACCAGAATTCCTCAATGATTTTATCCAAGAATATAATGAAAAGTATTGGAGACAAGCCGTCGCCTTGTCTTAGCCCTGTTATTATCCGAAAAGATTTACTTATAAGACTCTGAAACTTAATTGAAAATTATTTATATAAACCAATATCAAACAACATACCCAATCTACATTCCTTACAGTAAAAAAAAAAACAAAAAAAAAAAAAAAAAACAGTTACAATTATTTTTCAATTTTTTATGTCAAATCATACTACATAATAATGCATTACACTTCATTCCTTACTGAATTCATTTATTACAGAGGTTAAAAATATTAACTAATTTAAAATACTATAATGTAATAAATATCAATAAAACCTTTAAGCTCACCTGTCACGATAAGGGCTTATACAAAATTTTACTTTAGCTATATTATGTGGAATATATAGTAAGGAACGACAACTAAACTATACATCCTATTGCGAAGACAAGTATGAAGTTCTAAGTATAAGAATTTGGGTTACATATATTTTAAAATAAATTAAGACCAAATCGTGAGGGTTCTGATATAAATTCATACAAAATGATTTTTAGTTAAAAAATTGCTAGTGTTAATTTCAAACAAACTAGTGTAATCTTCACTTTATTGCTCTACTGTATTCTTACTAGATGTACAATTGTAATAATAATCATTATTATTATTTTTTGTAAGAAAATGACAAAATTAAAATTTGTATTTTAGGGTTTCACGAGGTACGAATAACGAATAAAATTTTTTTCCTGCTAAGAATATAACAGTTTAACAAAATATAAGAATGCTGTGTACAAATGCTTACTGTAGGATAAGTTCTGACTCACTGGGCTCTCTCTGATATTCTAGTCTCGTAAGTGCTGTCTCGAATTATCCGTTTTTATCCTATAGTTAAATATCAAATTCTTCCATAGCTCATACTTAGATTTTTTTTTATAGTTAACAATTACAAATGTTTATTTTTCAAATAAACAAAATTAAACTTAGTTCAGAGGAAGATTTTTAGAATATTATTCTTTTCTAACTATTTCAATGAAGAGACCTGGCTGTGATATAAAAGATTATTTAGTTTTATATTGATTTATCTAGCTCTATAAACATGGTAAACAAATTGTAAAATCGACCATGTACTGATCCAACCATGTAATGATATCTGAATCATCAAAAAAGTTCATCCTAGAGTTAAACTAGTCTTAAATAAGTAATTTAATTTCGTGAGCTAGGCTGTTCACACATTCATAAACTCGAGCGAAACATAATCATTTGATCTTAAGGCACCTTAAAATGTGTATTTTCTTTAAAAACAATTAGTGAACATTTCCCTAATCGCAAAAAGTAAAATTTGGTAATAATCCTCATCGCGACAGGTAAGCCTCAGATTCTTATATTGATATTCATTGCAATATTGTGTTCTGAACTAATTTAATATTATGAGCTAGTATGAAAAAGGTTCAGTAATAAATGAGTAATGCAGTATGATTAGATATAAAATGTAGATAAATAATTGTAATTATTACGAAATTCATATTCAATGATTAGTTACTGGTTATTTATCTATATTACCAAATGAATTCAGTGTATGATTATTATTATGAATACATTGTATATGAGTTTTTTATAGAAAATGTAATTGGAATTTACTTTTCGATTTTAGACTTTTGCTAAACTGCTGTTACTCGTTTAATTATGTATTTCATTATGAGTATATAATTTTAAAATTAACATCTGACATATTTACAGGTATTAAAACAGCAGTTGGTAGCATAGATAAGTAACCAGTAACCAATGTCCAGTAGTGTAAGAAGTAAACTAATTGAAAATAACCAAAATTATGAAACGAAGTTCGTAAATAAAGTGTATATACATGTTTTTGTACTGGAATAAAGCTAGCACGTTTTCCTAGCAATAAGAATCGGATATCGATCATTTCCAGGAAGTATGTTACAATCGTGTCGTCTATCGCCTGAACGAAAATCGAGTACGTTTAGATATTTAACCTAGACTTGTATATTTAATAAGAAGCGTTCATTATTCACTATTATTCAATAAAAAGGGAAGAAAACAATTTGAATTCTGAATAATAAAAACAAAACCTTGATGTGTGAAACAAACACACGGAAGACATAACATTCAGAAGTTAATATTTAGCGCGATACAATCGATATTTATGCTCTTAAAAATCTCCCCCCCCCCAAAAAAAAATATAAGATTTAAGAATTTAATGGTTCTAACATTTCGTCCAAGATTGAGTATTAGTTTAGTAGATAGTTAAATCTTTTAAACACCTTATAGCTATCTTTACATTTAAGCTTCTTTCTCGATCGCCCGAGAGTGGTCTTTTCAAAGTTAGTGAATGGCTAAGAGGACCAAGAGCTTAATTTAACTTCCTTTATTGGTATAAACTTTAATAGCTTAACGTCTTATTAAAAACTCTAATTATGTCGATCTAATTTAATCGATAATGATTGAAAGTATTTAAAGTTAAAAGCCCTGAACAATAAGAATATGAATCAATTGTACTTGTGCCAAAATTGCATTTTATATACTTTCGTAATTCGCTAAAATCCTAAAGACGTAAAGTAATGAATTAGATTAATTACAAAACTGTTTATACAATGCTGATAATGTACCACAAATATCAATTTTTATTATAAATATCTTTTTTGGGTAATTATTTACAGCAACATTTATACTGTAATTCCATGTTTTAATCAAACAATGTACCTTTCATTTAATAATAATATTAGGATATGAAAAGTCAGAGGTCCTGGATTTTGTAAGAAAGGTCTGTTCTTTGAACAAAGGTTAGACAAGGAGATGATTTATTTCCTACTAATTTATCATCCAGTTCTGTTAGGCAACACGGTTGCTCGTAACAGTGTGAAGCAACGCATACCTGCGTCAAAACTATAACAGTATTGTCCTTCGGTGTGCACACAGCTCCCTATTCGATTGCCCTCTTCTATCCTGTTCGGCGGCACCACTGGTACAGCTTCTTTCCCCATACCCAGGAAGTATTTCAAGAAACTAACAACCACTCCTTTATAAAGTTAATGGTCAATGTTGCTAGGTGTTCCAGGTTTTTGAGGCTCCAAAATGCGATTCCAATACGCTCGAGTCCATCAAGAGCCACCCTTAACCATTGTACTTTTGATTTAGTTCAATTGATATCACACTGGTGACATCTTCCAAGTCTTATGCTAAGATACGAGACAACCTCCTTGTGCCATGAGAGTAATAGGGTGTGCCCTGTCAGTTGTAATCCTTAAGAGAATGGCTTGATTCTGGGCAGTGGCCACCTTCAACTTCTTCCTCTCACACCAAGTTCCTATCAGGTTGGGGCTCCGACCAGCTTCATCTTTTCCCCCTTCATCCCTGCAGTGCGGGGTACTACGGCCAGGTCATCTATGAAAGCCATAGCAGGGGACGGCTCCTCTTCAAGCATCCTCAATAACTCGTTTAAGGCCAATTACCACAGAATAGGACTAAGGATGGAGCCCTTCGGACAATCCGTTTCCTCAATATCTCTCATATCTTCAATGTTCTGTCCTCAATGAAACTTTCAAAAAGGTCGTACAAGTTGCTGGGAGCCTCATAATTTTATAATAATTAGACTACTGCCGCGGCAACAAAACAAATAATTATCTGCTGCAGCTGGATTCGAACCCGGATCCCACAATTTATTGGTAAAACGCCTTATATATTTACAATTTTTTTTTAAATATATATATTGTTTAAATCAATTTTGAAAAATAAAATAAATAACATTTCTATTTTCGTTATTAACTAACATATAATTACCATCAGTTCATTTAAATTGTCAGTATTTTTATTTTTCATTTTAAGAAATAAAAGTATTAAATATTAGTTATAGTAATAACTTTTCATTTACTTATACATTTTAACTGTAATATTCATGTTTATTCAATATTCTGTCTATCATACTCTGATGCCAGTTATTATTTTGCCAATTTTCTATTTGCATGTACTCCTTAATCCTTAACATTGCATTAAACTCCATACTGACAATGATGATAATTGATGACAGCAAAACAGTGCACTCTATTTAATCAGTCTTATGAGGCTATGACCATTGTAGGCCCATTACAATGTCCAATTAATTATGGGCCTATTGAAAAACTATGACACTGCATGTAGAGTGATGCATGGGGCGCATAGACGTGCATACAACACACTAATTACATTAAGTAATTAGATATGACCGCATCGTGCACGAGCATTGTGACCTGCGAAATATTCTACAACTTTGAACACATGTTTGTAATAATTAAATTTTAATTAAACTATAAGATTACTAATGAAATTGATAGTCAAAAATTCGAGAATTCGACACGAAAATTATTCAGTTAAAAATTATTTTTATGAGTAATTAATTTACCTAAATTATTAGTTTTTATTTTAAGTCTAATTGAGTTACACTCGAAATATGGGGAGGGGAAATCTTCAATCGACCAGTAACTGGAACAAGGTCACTTATGTTGATTACGCGTTCTATTGTATTTTTTAAATAGATTTATTTTAAAGTAACTGCAAATAAAAGCAGTTCAATTTTAGATTCGTATTGAATTTTCAATTCTTATCCAAAAGAAGTAAGCTTTTAATTTCCTCGAACTATTTCCTACCAGCAAAACATTTTATTTCCATCAATTACTATATTATGGATTAATTTATATTTAAATTGTTTTTTCTAAAACACTGTTGTATTTTAGAAAAAACAATTTAAATATTAATTAATGCAGCTATTATATATTAATATAATACTGTGATTAATTAATATTTAAATTGTTTTTTCTTTTTTTTAATTTTATATTGTAATTGTACATTATTTGAACAATTAATGACAATTCAGATAACGATGATTGTCAAAGAATATAATATATAGTAATATAGAATAGACTTCAAGGAATAAATTCGGGTCTCGCTTTGTGAGGAATAAATTGGCATCTAGTGTAACATACTTGTTCGAGAGCCAGGAAGAAAAACAGTTATTTTACACTAATTTGTATTTACTTTACTGAAAACTATGTATATTTACCACTTATAATTTATGACTGTCAGCCCTAGGGGAACAAAAAATGGTAGTTATTTAAAAAAAATAAAGAATAATGCACTTAGAAAAACTAATATAACACCATTTAAAAGAGAGTCTATGTTCTAAAATAAGAGTCGTACAGATGTCTATTAGTAATAAAATTTAAACTAATTTTATGTAATATATAATTAGTATTTTCGTAAGAGTAATAATTGTCATATTTGAGAATATGAATTCACAGAATGTTGATTTTCAATTTAAATGTACTATAAAGTAGTTTATAGCTAGTATTTTCGTAGCAGTAGTAGTTTAAATGAATTTATCAAAATGTATTCACAAAGTATTAATTTATTGATGTTTAAATGTTTTTTTGATTTATGAAAAATCATATCTCAGGAATCAGTGAACGTAAAGAGTGGTGTTGAACTTATATTTTAAATAGCTAACCCTTTTTTTTTTATATTAGACTAAGTTTTATCATGTGTTTTGATAATATGGAGCAAATTAACAAAAAGATCAGGTTTTTCTGAAATAAATTAAGGAGCGTGCAACTTAAATGCATTTACTTTGCTGACTCTACTTAGTGTAGATAAAAACTAAACAATTTTCTAAATGGCAAAGTCAGGGTTGGTACAGTCATCTATTTGGACTCATAACTGCATATAGTTTTCACTAAAGAAATAAGAAATCAGGGTGAAATAACTGCATTTTTTCTTTTCTTGGGTTCTTGGACTATGCGCTTCCTGCCTTATTCAGAGTACGTAATATATGCATGTATGCGTAATATGTGCATTAATTATATTATAATACAAATTACATAACCTGTATTATAATATAACGAATGTATAATATACAAAATATGTAGAACATAGTGTATTTTTTATAATGAAGTTAATAAAAACCATAAAACCACTATTACCTAAACTTCCTAATTACTTGTAATAATGCCCTTGAATTTGAAGTAAGTTAGTTTTCCACATGTCTTTTCTGCATAAATTCTCTTCTATTGAACATTTCAACATACAAAACTGTTAGTAGAGTTACAATAATTTTATCTATAAATAATCACAATATATTTGTAAAAAATTCAATTTTTAGTATCTTTTAAATAATTTAATCGTTCAGGAATACAATCGTAAATTCCTAATGTTACAATAAAAAATGGTACAGTAAAAAACCTCTTGTTAAAAATTGGACTTTAAGAAAAAACTTTACTAATAATACTATAACATAATTCCGATTCGTTGCAATATTTCTGGCAAAACTGCTGTTCTATGTTTTGGTGGTATATTTTATGATGGAATCCAACACTCGATTGAAGATTTTATGCATTCCTAAAATGTTTTAGACAGAAATATTCCCATGGATTTTAAAATTAAATTAATTCTTGATCATATTATCCTCGGTAATGATATGTATGAGAGGTACCAGCTGGAGTTTTTTAACTTAAAATAATTTCTTTTGTCGGCATGCCAAAGGTACCGCCGGACCTAGGCAAATAATGTACAAAGACATATAGATAACAGAGGGTAGGTACCCTCTGGGAACCATTAACCGTCTAGGCAGAGCCCTATCGTGCGCCAGTTTAGACATTAGAAAGTACAAAGAAATAGCCGCCG
>NW_027106050.1:198425-205380 GCF_000696795.3 Halyomorpha halys | reverse complement strand
AATATAAATACATTAATATATGAATAAATTTCAATATAATACCTGTACGGGGAACCCCAAATCGGGCTTAGAAACCCCGAGCCCCGTACACGGCAGTATCATGTTAGTGTAGATGGCTCCTGATAATAGCTATTTATGAGTAAAGAGAAAAAATAGTTTTATCTTTTAAATAATAGTTTTTATTGTAAATGAACTAGTGAGATTCGCCCTTCCCTGATTAATTATCACAAAAAGTTGAAAGGGTCAGATTACCTCGTTAGATACTGCTGAACTGAACAAAAAATTTATAACCGGGCTAGCAAAAAACAACTACCTCCTCAAACTGCTATTGTTTTCTCTAGATGAACTTTAGCGTATTATCCAATCCTAGGGAAATAATTTTATTATTATTTAATATTATTATTATCCGTTTAGTTTTAGATAATTCTTTTTTATTATTTTTAAAGAATTTTAAATCTGTAAACATAAAATGAAAAAAAACACTAAGCTGGCTTAAATTTTGTAAAATTATGATGATTAAGGGAATAACCTATAATCTATTGAAAATGTTTAATAGTTGTGAAAACAGATTGGAATTAAATTTTTGAAAAAAAAAATGTTTTGTAATAGCCTTTTATTTTTTTCTGGTAATTGCATTTACCTGTAAAAGCTTCCTGGAAGGCTTTAAAGCATTATTTAATAATTTTTGTTAATTTTAGATATTTTCTAATAAATAGCTAGAAGATGGGGTTCACATTATTTTTTTATCTAACTTATACTATACTTTAAATTAAAACTTAATCGTCAATTAGTTTTTACCATATTTGAGTTCCCCCTGACGTTTTAAATTGACTGACGGCAGAATTTTCAAAATTCTTCAGGTATTCAAAAAATTCATGATGTCTCTGTTCGGATATCCCTTATTTTAGGCAATATGAGAAAACATTGGAGCACCGTATAATAAAGTGGGACATAATGTGCAATAATAAATTAACAAATTTGATTGCAGTAATATGCTGGTGACTAGTAACAAATTATTTAGTCTGAATACTTTCAGTTTTATTTTATTTTTTACTAATGTACAAAAAACTCAAATTTATGTTAAACGTTACTTTACTCAGGTTGGTTATATCCTCGGATAATTCGTTTTTGAATTTATTTATTTTAATATTAATTTCATATATTTCAGTGTAATATGCAGCTCCTGAGCTAATATTGTAACCCCGCCCTCAGCGGACCCAGCCCAACCCCTTATAATGCCATATGGCAAAGGAAGGGCACCGGTTATGTGTTTATATACTCAGGTATATATTAATATTGTTATATATATACTTACAATAAAGGAGGTAAGAAAAAAAATTCGGTATAATATGTATAATATTTATACATGCATTATACGAATATAATAATAAAGGAGGTTACGAATAAAAAAAAAAAAATCAGTGTTATTAATTTTAATGGTCAATAGATGTTTTCTTCCCTTGCAATGAAAAAACTTTTGAAAAAAAAATCCAGTTTTTGCTTTTTTTATATATTTACAATTACTGTACTTTTTTTGGCAAGTAATTTCCGAGTGTTTTGAATAAAATTGATGAATATCATTTCTTAAGTAACAAAATATTACATATTTGATCACACACATTTTTGTGAGAAAATCTTAATGTCCTTTAAATAATTTTTGAATTTTATTCATAAAAGCCACATTTATTTTTTCTATTGTTGCAAATGTTATTTTACATATTGCACATTATAAATTTACTTAATTATTGATAAATAATATATAATTATTCCAGGGGGCCCGCTTAATTTTTCCCCCTACAAATAATATTCAAATATTTTATAATAGTATTTTGTGTACTATAAATTTCAAAATTAATATCATCAACTTTGACTCATTTTATTGACTGTGCTAAAGTTAAGATAATTAAAAAGCAGTGATAGATGACATAATTAATTTCTTAAATACATTTTAGCACGTATTGCGTTGCACAGGATTCAGTTCTGACCCTGCTCTAAGCAGCATTATTAATTAACTGCTTATCGATGATCTTGGTGCTAAGGTTATCCTTTAAGGGCTATCCTCTATTCGATGGGTTCTGTTAGAAATCGGATGAAGCCTTGAAACATAATAGGTATTTGTTGTATATTCAGATGAACTTTGGGGTCTGTCCTGGACTTTGTATACTTAATCCATTATTCACGCTGCTTACCGAATACTTTGTATCAGGGCTGAAACTTCACCCTATTCCGGCTCTCCTGTCAATAAAGTCCACCATTTGCTTTAGAAACAAAAGAGAGATGTTTTGTGAGATAAATTCCAAATTCGCTTTATACTGCTTATAGTTCTAAGCATGTTTCTTCTTTCTACTTAATAAATTTGGCTGAACTTGTCTCTGATATCTCTGTCACTTGATTGTATCTGAAAAATGATTATGCCTATGAAGTTGAAATTTGTTTTTTGATTGAAAATAAAATAAAAACAAAATTAGCCATGACATGACTAACTAAAATAATCAACCAATTTTTTAAAACGTTTCGCTGAAGTATTTGGACAGGTTAGGATTTTGTTCACTATTATAATAAAGAATTTTAGATACTGAGTGTGCTTTACATGAAAACCCTCGTGTTTTTCTAACAATGCGTACTGATTGTAAATATTAATTGTGTTTTTTGGTTTGTTGTACTGGATGCGCTATGGACTGTTGCGGGAAGAAGTCTGTAAAGGTATCAAAAATATTGTATATTGAAGAACATAACTTGAAATTGAATTAAAAAAAAAAAACTAATTAAAAGACTTCCTATAGAATACCATTCCCTCCTTCATTCGTTTATCCAATCTACAAATCCCGTATCTTTATGATCCATCTGATTCTAAATAACAATTAAAAGCTTCAAAGAAAATTATAATATGAAAGAAATACAGATACAATTTATTACATTCATTATTAGATGTTTTCAGTATTTATATAGAAGCTGTATGTATGTGTACATGTTCATATAATCCTATTTTTCTTTTCTTTCATTAATATTACAGTAGTCTTTAAGATTCATGATTTATGAGAGGATTTATTTATTATTTTTTTAAATTATTTTTCTACCTTTAGTGTTCTAAATTTTCTTCTTAACTTGTAAATATGTATATAAATGTTAATTGTTCCTTAGAAGTTAGTCACACTATGATTTATGAGATGACACGTGGTTTTGTTTTATTTCTTTTCATTTTTTATTTTATATATTTTGTTAAATATTGTGGTCCATATTTTTTCTTCTCTTCTACTATTTTAATTATATTTCATAATGCTTAATAAGTAATTTTTTTTAATTTAATTAATTTTACTATAATCTAAGGCACTAATAATACCCTTGTAGGGGACAGTTATATTATTCTAAAGGGACTAATCCCAGAATAAATAAAATACATTATTATTAAATACAATGGTGAATATCAAACTTTTAATTATTATAATACACTATTGCAAATAGTAGATGCTTTAAAAATCTAAGAAGTTTGGTTGGCACAACTCCATTGAGTTTAATATTAACATTCATCACACACAATATTTCTCCATAACAAAGGCTCCATAATATTGTGGAAGATGCTCTTTATACAGAAAGGGTACAAAAAATAGGATTTATCCTTACTCCTTTGAAGCTCGACACTCATCCAAATCCGCAAGCCTCTTTCCATGACAATATTGTTGCAATATTCCTGAGCAATATTGCTAGGATAGCAACATTGGTAAACCAAAAAAATGTCGTGACCTTCTATAAACAAAGTTAAGTGTTGTAAAAAAAAATACTGGAATTTTTATTAGACTTATAAATCAGAATTATAATGACAATCCTAATTTAAATAATTTTTTTATCGATAAAAATAATACAAATACATTTTTTATCGTCATAATTTGAATGAAATTTCATGATTTTCTATCTGTACTTATATTTTGTTCCGAGGCTTACTTCCAGCACTTACATTTGGCAAGTCTATTATTTACATTATTAAAACATGTCCAGATTCCCTTATGCAGTTTTCTTGTACATCATCTGCTGTTTTTACACTGATATTTCATCTTATGCATGTTTTATGGATGGAGGTGCCTTCTGGTATCTTCTTTTTCACATGAATCTGATATCTGAAGTTTACATTAAGCATATATACTTGGTAGCTACTGGTCATTAGATAAAGTCGGTAAATTTAGGAAGAAAAGAGGATATATAATCTCGTAGACTTGAAAAAAAAAAAGAAAGAAATTACGTTGTTGAATTTTAAAAAAGATTATGACATTTTTTTCTAGTATTTTGTTATAAGGCTTACTTCTGATGGTTAAATGCGTGATGAGGTTGGTTCTAACTAGCATGATTTTCTCTTCTTGCCATAATTAAAATCGTCGTAATGATATATCAATATTTTAAATTATTTCGTTAATATCACATAACGAGTTTTAGTTATCGTATACATATTCCCAAATTTTCACTTCAAAATACTATTTTAAAAAAAAAATGAGATGTAGGGTGTAAATCTTATCTGTTGCATTAAGTAATCTTATGCTTTAATTTAATTTGAAAAAAAAAAACCTGGTTTATAGAATGGACACTTAAAATTTAAAAATAGTTTTAACGCTTTAATTGTACAATTTCAGATGATATTTAGTTATTAGTTTATACCTGGTTATTTTTCTGAAAATATGTTTCTTAAAATCAGAAGTAAGTGAAAATTTTCCCATAGGTAATTGTCGACATCTAACGATTTTGAGTCTAGAAAAAGAACCACAACTAATGACTAATATTTTAGTCATCAGTAATGATTAAATGGAAAATGAATTTTGGTCACATTAAATGACTGATTGTTAAAAGCTTTGTTCTTATTCATGATTAATGCTTCAGTTGTAATCGTCGTAAAAGACTACAAATTTCGTTCTGATACTTTAATATCTGTCATTAATTTCAATATTTTATTTATTTATATTTCTGTAAATATGTTATTTTAAGATGCTAAAAATTATTTCAATGAAAAAAATCCTTCTTAATCCAGAAATTTTATCTTTAGTTCTATGTGTTTGTGTATGAAAAAAAGTCATTTATCGTACTTATTGATTGCATTTCTTCAGTAAAAGGAAAATATATCATTTAAAAAACACTGTAAATACCCAATAAAATGTTTATTCCCATGAATATTTATCGGACTAATTTTAAGTATTGAACATTTTCATGTAATATATATGCATGTAATATGTATGTACATGTAATATGTACGTATGTATTGACCAAATATACAAATAAAGGAGGTTACGAAAAAAAAAATGAACTTTTGTCTATGGGCTTAAATTCCTATAGTTATTTTTTTTTTTAAGGAATACTCTTACTAATTTCTACTTCTTTATTTTCTAAGTGGAGACGTTTTGGAAAAATAATCCATCCTATAATTATATATGTACAAAATAGATCTTATCAACCTTTTACATACATTTCTACATTTACATAATTATTGACTATATATTTTTTACATTTATAGAATCTATATTTTTATTTAATTACCTTATATTTATTTTTTATTGTTATTCAAATTTTTAAGGAATGTATCTTGGTAATCATCTTTTCCATTATAGAAAGAAAGCATATCAAACTAATTTTTTCTTCGATTGAAATTATGATTTAAATTTAATGACAATACATTTTTTTCAAAATTTTCGTCATGTGATAAAATTTTAATCAATTTCAATAACCTTTTATTCATAACAAAGAATTCTGAATAAAAATTCAATGTTTTTTATATTTGTACTTAATAACTAAAAAAGAATTTTTAAAATTATTCACTATAAAGTATGTATTTTAGCAGAATTGGCATTAGTTGGTTAAAAATGCTCAATTCTGTCTAAATATCTATTTGATGTAGAACAATTTTAGAAATTTATTTTTAGCAATTAAGTATAAAATATTTATTTTGTTGTTTTGTTCTTTTTTTTTTGAAAGCATGATTAATCATTAATAATTTTATTCACTGTACTTTTGTGGTTCTGATTAATATTTGTTTGAAATTTAATTTGTATTCTGAATTATTTTGTTGAAGTTTTTTTTTTTTTTTTAATGGCTTCTAGGTTGTTTTACAAACATTAATTCGAAATGCTCTTGAACAATTGATACAGAGTGAATCACTAAGCCTTTCCCAACACACACTGTCTGTAAAACCTTCAAAGTCAAACATGACTCCCCTAAGCCACTATTCCTAAACCCCCCGCGGTCAGTGAGCACACTAAGCTCGGCTGTCTCGAGAGCTCTCTGTCGTTATTCCGCCTCGTTGGTCTCACGATGGTACTCTAAGGGTTTTTGACTTCTTTGCCTCCCTCCCGGATATTGACTGCCACAGCATATTTCAAGGGATGATACAGCTTTGTGAATATGTATTACGCTTCAAGGAGTACTTTACAATATTTTGCACGTACAGTCTTAATAATTATTTTTCAGGGAAGTATATGTTTAGAAAAATAATGAAATCTGGAAGCGTGGGATTTTAACATTTTTAATCATTTTCGCAATTTATTTTTTCTACTGACCAACGGTTAATAAAAACTACGGGCTGGGAACGATTTATTAGAAGAACATTCTAACATGTGTTTATAATATGCAGGCGTATACAAATGGATTATTCGATTTTCTGAAGTAAAAAAAGAACTGAAGTACAATAAACTAATAGACCTGTCCATTGGTCTTTCATTCAAGTTCTAATCATCCCATTGATCTGGTTGGCGCGTTTTAATCCTAGTGTTTCAGTGGCTTTAGCGCGCTTACTCAGCCTCCACTGGCTTATTACCAGTTACGTGATGAGAGGACTGCGCTGGGATCTCGCAGAGGCCCATTTATTATTATTATGCCCTCATGCGACAAGGATAGAGTCGGCTCGGGGATACTCAGGTCGAGAGTTTAAATATTATATACTTATTTTTCTTTTTATATACATACAGATATTTTATCTATTTTT
>NW_027106050.1:186093-198292 GCF_000696795.3 Halyomorpha halys | reverse complement strand
AATTTTTTATTATTATTATTTTTATTTATTTTATAATTTTGTTATGAATGTGGTCATTTATGACTATTACTTATTGCCCAAGATAGTGACAGATTATTGTACTTTTCAGTAAATAAATATTATATTGAAAAAAAAAATGTTCACCAATTAGATCAAGATAAGTTGTATGAAATATCGAGAACTTTAGGATCAATATTAAAAATGAAGTCCAGTTTAATGTATAAATTATAACTGTGCATGTAACAATTAGTCGTCTTAAATTATTAATAAAGTCATATTAACTTGATACAAATTCTATAATTTATAATTACTGTTACACTAAAAGTTTTTATGTCTCTAAACATTTGGTTACAGTCTACACCACTTTGGCTTCAAACAGCTTATTTATAGTCCAGTGAAAGTAAAAAAAGACTATTGTCATAATAAGCAAGGAAACACGAAAACGGTAATTTATAAATTCAGTTTATTTGAGCTTTGTTTATTCTGTTCAATTTTTTTTCCAGGGCTTTGAATGTTGAATTAATTTTTCAGAAATGGTTGGTTTTAAAAGGTTTCTCACGCGCCTAGACCAGCTATTTTCAGAAATTCATTTTAAACCTTGAAAAATATTTTTCTTTTTTTCCTTTTGTTAATAATTAAACCCATTCATAGTTTATATCTGTCCATCTTTGTCACTAAAACAATGAGGAATGGTTAATTGATAGAAATAAACAAAATTAACGATTTTGGGATTTTAATTATGTAATAAGGTTCCCTCTGCTAAAATCAATTATTGGCATATTTATTTAATTCATAGAAAATTTGTATTCTCTCATTATTAACTAAGCAAAGAGTAATATCATAAAGAAATGAACATTTTCGACATTCTCCCAAGAAAAAAGTTCATTTATTGTATAATAAATGTTTTCCTCTCAAATTCAAGCACTAGAATTGAAAAAGATCAGAACTCGAAAAAGAAATTTTTCAAAAATTTTATGTTGAAATTAGTATTGTTATACGTAATAGCTGGTTTTGTTATGATCTACATCGTGATTTGTAAAAATCCTATTCATTCGTCATGTATCTAACTTAACTTGTCGACTGTTAAACCAATAAAGGAAAAAGAAATGAGAAAAAAAGGAATTGGTCCTTACTATAGTGAGATGATGCATAGTAATATATTTAAATAATTGGCTTGAAAAGAAAATTTTGTTCATTAATAATACGAGTAGTTCATCAATTAGAAAAAATAAAACAATAACATATTTAATAAACTCTTACGAAAGAGATTGTGTTGCATGGTGATAGAGGAATGATGAGCACATCGAATATTATGTATTACAGCTCTGCGGTTACAGATAGTAAATCAAATCAACTAATTTGGTGGAAAAGCTATAGCGTATCCATGATATAAATAGTGATGATCTTACAACAATAAAAGTCTGGCGAAATTTTTGAACTTTGACAAAGGAATGAAAAACAGATTTTGTGACTGGGTTAAAATAAGTCCTCAATATAAAGGGTCTTTCATTAGAGGATTTCCCTTCACTTCAACTAAAAGGCTCGATTGTGATAGAAATATCTTTCAAAATCCAGCAAAAACATGTTCAGTTTCTTAAGTTTTTGAATGTAAAAAAAAAAAAAACGATAATGGAAAGACCAAATAAATGAAATACCTACTAGCATATGTCTAGACTTTATATTAGGATATAAATTCTAGACACGTTGGGAACAAAATACTTATTATGGGAAAAATTTTCCATACAGGTAAGTGAAAATTAAAAGTTATATAAGATATTAAGTGTATTCCGAAATTAACTTAGTCCTGGCTTTTTCTCGATCCTAATATTATTTATTATATTCATTATCAATAAATTAATTTTGAGGATTAATTATATATACATTTTTTTTTATATTAGCTTAGAAAACTTATTCTACTGATTTTTGTTTATTTAATGTCCCTAATGGTAATTGAAAGTCAGTTTTTTATTTTAATTCCTTTAAACCCTTGTAAATTCACTTATTTTTCCTCCAAGCAAAAATTAAAATGAAGCAGATGCGATTGTTGTCAGTCAATACCTAATTGATACCTAGAGCTCATCGCTTATTAATAGACGCTAATGACGCCACTCAGAATCAATCGGTTTCACTTAGAGGCTGAGTGCCTTGCTTAATGCGTGCTGCATATCCAGGATAAGTTACCAATACCTCCAATCTGCAAGTTGTGTGATTAAACAGAACCCATAAAAAAAAACTTTCTGTACTTGTACTCACTTATATATATATTATTTATAACAAGATAATTGTGATCTAATATCGCAAATTTGAGCAAGTTATATGGGATGTGACAACAACGTTTCGTTAATATGTAACAACTGGAAGCGTCAATTATATAATTATTTTAAATTTTTTTTTTTTAGGATTTACTTCAAAATAACTCAAATATTTTTTATTAAACCCGTCAGATAGGTTTTATCCTCAAAGGAATAGTCTGATAGGGCTTAAATGTTGAATTTTCAAAATGGCTGCCACTAAAGTGTCTTTATGTTTGCTTGTTTTGAAATAATTACCCATTTCACATTTTTATTAGTGATGAAAAATGGATAAATACAAACTCTGAAAGAGTTTGATAATTAACTTAAGGAGATAAGGGGAAAAATGTTTTTGAACGAGGTTGCACCACATTCCACATTTTATTTTTTCACCACAGTTATAAAATAAATCGCATTTTTATTTCATTTAAGCTCTATATAAGCCTTTCAGTTGGCAGAATTGAACCGGTAAGTGGATGAACGGGCAAATATATTTTTTTTTTGAATCTTTAGTATGGAAAATGGGGTAAGTGCCTATCTAGCTAGTGTAAGGTACTCTAACCTCGAAATTCAATTAATTACAAATATATCTAGATTTATAAGGGGCTATGCACTCTCCAAAACATAATAAGCTCCAACAAAAAAAAAATTGAAATTTATTTTTTTTAAACTTACCATTTGTAACATATACTCTTCATCCACATACCCCTTTAATTATTAACTCCATAAAATTATTCCTAGAATATTTAATATTGATCCTATAAAAAATTAGCATTTAATACGAATTTAAGAGCAGAATCTAAATTTTAGTTAACCGCTATATTTTCATATTTCTCCTATACTTCTGAAAAAGAAAAAAAATTGAAATATTATAATCTAGAAATAATTTTAAATGTACTTCTCACAAAACTGTTGAAATTGACGGCTAATTTGGAAAATTAGAATGGGAAAGTATTGCCATAGTGAATTATATAGAAATACCTGTTCTGAAACTAGTGAGGATTTATTTCAACTAAAAGAAGGATGGTAATTGAAATTTGTGCCATGCTCTCATCACACCAGCATTTTTTTTTTTTTGACATCACTATAGAAGATGATAACAGATGCAGAATCGGCTAAATTTTTAGATAGAAGGTATTGGAAATACACCATTAAAATGTTGCCTCTGGTTAGAAATAGAAAATATTCATAAAATATGGAATATCTTAAATACTTCGAAATTTATAGAAATTTTTAATTAGATATAGGAAAATAAGCATACTTTTATAAAAAATATCTATAAAAATAAATTACATATTTATATAATTATAAATACTACAAAAATATAATTCCTGAATGATTATGGTTTTAAGTAGTATATCTAAACTTTACATTTATTTTTAATAGTTAGTGTGTTATCTGAAAACTACTGTTTCTTAAGTACTTGCTTATTATGACTAAGGGGTACGTACAACTAGGACGCACATATTAACAACACATAACAACCAATCTAAGTAAATTTATAGATATATTTAGAAAAGGTAACGATAATAAGATATGGTAAAAACGCTTAAATAAATTGGTTTCAAGGGGTTTAAAGAGTGTAGAAGATATTAAAAGCTGTTGATTGAAATGAGAATCTGTCTTCCTTAAAGGTAAATTAAACTTTTTAATTAGAAGGGAACTGCCTTACTATCTTAAAAGGCTCATTAAACAGTAAATGATTCAGAGCTGAGATTAATCTTTTCAGCACAATTGTTACTAATTGTAAGTGTTTTGAATAAAATATCTGTTCCTTCAAGTCCTTAAGATGGTTAATAAATAAATAGTAATGACATAAGATAAAACATAATAGCAGTAAAATTCATTCTACTTTAGTAATTCTAAGTAACGATAAATGGAAGGAATGGATCAATGAAGGTAGGAAGGTGTTAGAGAGGAAGGATCCAACTAATCTTGAAGGCTAGAGTGCTAGTGGCATTCCACTCCAGGGAACATGAATGGACCAAGAGTTGCTGCTTAATCCATGATGGGGCTGACTGGCTATTCGATAAATCCACGATAAATGGACACCAGTGTCTATAATTGCAGACGAGAACAGAGTGCTCTCAACATTAATTAATTACATTTGGTATAATTGTGATTATCTGAACAAAGGGAAAGCTCATTAACGTATTTGTTTTTTATCGTTACAATAAAAATAAAGAATATTAAGCAACAAATAACTGAAATGTGGTTTATAAGATTATTCCCAAGAAAAATTGTTGTCTTCTAACTATATCTTCCGGATTAACTATGAAAGTGGTCGGGAAACTTCAGTTTTTTTGGTTGATTAAATATAATTTATTAAATTATCAATACACTTTTATATAGAGATAACATATTAATATGCAATTCAGATATAAGTAGTAAGCATTTTGATTAAGAAGAACAATTAGAGGAGATATTAGGAAAAAATCGATGATAGGTCGATCTCATTCCCACAAACTCAAGATTAGAAATTTTTATTGAAATTTTTTGACTTAACTAACAGCTTAGAAAAATCTAATCTAGATTTTTTGTCACACAAAATTAGGACTGTTAAAGCCCAAAAGTTTCGTTTCTTTTTAGGTTGATTTTTCCGTCTACTTTCTAAGTTTTTTTCAATTTTGTTGGTTATTAGTTTATTTTTATTAATAAGTAATTTTGTATTTGAATTTGTTACAAAAAAATAAGGGATATAAGGAGGATTAGAGTGATGCGTATGTATAAATACATAGTTGAGGTGAAGCAAAGTGCCTGCATTACCGCAGATGAGGCAGAGGGCAGTGAATATTTTGGAGGCACTGGAGCGATTTAGGAGGCATTGGCACGGCGTGAGACGCGGATTCACTATTTTTCTTCATTTTCTTTCATTGAGATTCATATTTTTTGATTCTAATGAACTCAAGTTAGTTAACTTATTATTTTTGTGTAAGAGAATTAGGTTTTTTTCTTCAAAACATGTTGGAGCCAGGGGTGTTTCGTTAGTGAAAAACCGACCTTTTCCCCAGAGTGAAATGTTCGCTGATTCGGGTTATATAACACGGAGGACCTGAAATAAATATCACACACACACACAAAATGAAGAAAATGAAATAATAAAAAAATAACCTTCCAAGTGATACACAAATTTAATTAAATTAAAATATATAATAAAAAAATGAACTGGTATTTTGTTACAAAAAATAAATAATGAAGTGTAAAAAAAAATATTTTGATATATTTATACAAACAATATATTCTAACCATAGAACAGATTTGCAGATAAATAGGATAGAAAACGGGAAGGACGAAAATATGACCTATAAAAATAAGTCTATAAAAAAATATGAATAAAAATATATTATCTTAAGAAATCTAGTCACTCTTATAATGAGCTATTAAAAACCCACATAAAATATGCATGTTACTTCTGCAATGAGCTACGACCATGAAAACTGCCTTAATGGGTATTTTTTATTATTTAGGCGATACTAGAGCCATTAAAGTTACTAAATTAAGTAGATAAGTGAACTTATCATTTAATCTATCCTTTAAGATAGTTTATTTATTCATAAATTTAGTAAAATTTATTTATCCATTCTAATATTCCGCCTTTGACCTTATGTGGGCTTTTTTATAATTTTTCTAGTCTACTGGGCAAAATGGACGAAATAAACATTATTAGAGTAGGGCACGTGTGTGGATAATTGCCTATCACAAGGCTATGCACAAGGAATTTGTGAGATACTGAACTGAGATGAGTAAGTACTTCTAAAATCATTGAGTGGCTAATGAAAACTTATCTGTATGGTTAAGTAAATTAGCTGAGTGGACATGGGCAGTGCCTGAAAACTTGTCTAAGTGAATCGCAAGCTAAATCTTAAAATAAATGAGAAAGAAGAGACTGAAGATGATTGTAAACTTGAATAATGACACGTGTAATTTTCTCTACAATTTTGTTATTTATTTTTTATTACGTTCTTTTCTGAAATTGTTTACTGTATATTGAGAATGTTTGTTTGTACAAAAACTCTTCTGTAAAATAACACCAAAAACTTTAGTTATTTTGTTATATTGAGTTTTATAAAGAAAAAAAAATTCAATTATTGATTTTTCCAAGAAAGCCCAGATTAAAAGAAATCACCCATTTTGTCAATAGTCAACAAAATCAAATTCACTCTATTTGAGAGTCATTGCTGTAGCAAATTACCTTTATTAAATTTAGTTGTGAAACTTTGATCTGTTAATCCAAAATGAAAGTTTTATTACCTTTCCTTGGAATATTTTGGCATTCTTTCAGTTTTGCGTCAAATACATAAGTAATTAGAATGTTGATCGCTCATTAATTCATTGCTGATAATGATAATGCTTATTTAGTTGGTTCGTTGGACTAATCCTTTATTTAATTAAGATCACGAGCAGAGCGTGGCTTTGATTCTGCTTTATAAATTTTACCGAAAATTTCGGAAGAAAAAAATTCATATCTGTTGTCTTCTAATTCCAGGTACTTTTGAAAAAAAAAATGACTGAGACAGAACTCATGGAATTTAGTGGAAAATTTGTGAAAACATTTTGCACCATAAGACGACACTTTATATTTCGGAAACAAAGGCCTTTAAAATATGTCTAGATTACTCTTCTGAGGAAAATGATAATGAATTACTGGGTCCGTTTTCAACCACTCCAGGACTACCTACCCAAATAGGGGCTTAAGCCGCCATTTAATACACGAAATGTACGACCCAAATTATATCCTTATGATTTATCAACCTCATTCATGGAAAATATTTGTACATATTACATAAAATTATAATTATCAATTTTAGCTTGATACGTATATATGTACTAACTAGCGATTGCAATATTGGACGAAAAGTTCAATACCAGTATTTGGTATTTTTTAGATCATAATACCGGAATACCGATAGTAGGAATTTAAGAAAAAAACAAGTGTTTCTTTGTTTTATTTGTCAGTTTTATTAAAAAGAGTAAATATCACAAAAAATCATTTACAATTTATAAATTATAATAATATATAAAGAATAACAAACAGTAAAGGAACAAGGAACGTCTTATGTATTTAAATAAACAAAAGTGTAAATATCACTATTCAGTTTATTAGTACAAGAGCCGGGAAGAAAAAAAGGCAGTTATCTAACCCTAATTTTTGATTACTTTAATGAAAACTAGGTATAATTACTAGTCAAAATTGATAAGTCTGCTAAGTATAGGTAGGGGGAATAAAAAATGGCGACTGTTTCAAAACTTTAAAAAAACACTAATTTTTCATTCTCTCTATATCTTAAAAACTACCAACAACACTAGAAAATCTAAAAGAACATTATTTAAAGAAGAGTAAATTTTCTGAAATATTAGCCCTGAAAAAGCTATTTACGTCCAATAGTTCTCGAGAAATAGCTTTTTAAAAAGAAAAATTTCTTAAAAATCTATTGAAAGATTAGTAGTTAGTTAATTCGTAGGAATAGTAGATTTCATGATATTTGTTAAAATAAATTGATTTAAAGTTGTTCGGAAAATAAGTTTGATTAATGAAAAACTTCCTTTCAGAAACCATTGGACGTACAGATGTCTGCCAGAGCTCAAATTAAAGCTAGTTAAATTTACTACCAAATAGTTAATTATGTTTATCTTTGCAGGAGTAGTAGTTTTTATGATATTCACATATGAATATGAATTTGGAAAATGAAACTTTCTCCGAACAACTACAAATCAATTTATTTTAACAAATTTCATGTAAACTATTATGTGTAAACTCCTACGAAGATAAACATCATGAACTACTTTATAGCTCATTAAACTAGCTTTAAGTTGAGTGCTAATAGACATCTGTACATCAACTGGTTTTTGAGATATAAATTTTCCAAAATAAATTCACTAACTACTGATCTTTTAGTACGTCCCATAAAACATTTTTACGAAATGTTGCTTTTTAAAAAGCTATATCTCGAAAACTATTTAACGTAAATACTCTATTAGGGCTCATATTTTAGCAACTTTACTCTTCTTTAAGTGACGCTCTCTTAGGTTTTCTTGTGCTGTTCTTACTTTTTAAGTAATGAATGAAAAATTAGTTTTTTTTTATTGCTTTGAAACAGCCGCCATTTTTTATTCCCCCTACCTATACTTGGCAGACTCATACATTTTGATTATTAATTATATATAGTTTTCATTAAAGTAATCAAAAATTGGGGTGAGATAACTGCCTTTTTTCTCCTCTTGGGCTCTTGTAGTATATGGTAAGATTACAAATTTTTGTAATGAGATCTTAAAAAACATAATGCGTCAATCGTACTGTCATTAAGCCTGGAACGTAATTTAGTGCAAAAATTACCAGCTGTCGAAAACGCTCTTTCAGCATCTTCGCTAGTTGGTGGTACTGTCAGCAATGAGCGATATATTTTTTCCATCTATTTACCTCTAAATCCCTCATCTTCAAATAATTGACTTCTCCTCGGATGGTTTTGGACCTAACTGATTTCTGTATTGTATTTTCGTATGTTTAAATTTTCTTAATGAGGTGTAGATAGTTGACTGTAGATTAATGTTTGGAGAGTCTGTCGGGGGGTGTGGTCAGCAAAGAACAAGATAAATAAACAAAACAATATTTATTTATTTTATGCCGAAATTTCGACCTGATTTTCAGGTCTTCATCAGGGGTTATAGCATAGAAGGTATACCAAGGTTATACCATCTTAATTTCGTAATTTTTTGCTACTATTTAAAATTTTAAAACCCGCCCAAAATCCTTTAATTTACCTTACTTTCCTAAAAATATATTAAATACACAATCTTATTTAGTTATACCATAATAATGAACAGTGTAATTTTTTTAAATCAAATGGTCACGTTGACAAGGAAAGTAATATTTAAGTATTTTTCCATTTTTCTAAATTTTTTGTTGAGATCAATTGTTTAGAATATAATAAGTAATTTAATATTGATGAGAAAATTGTTGATTATCTCTATCTCGATTGTTTCAATCTTTGTAGAAGAATCGGGGCAAGTTTTAAACCGAACCAACTTTTTCACGTCCCTCTTGGGACACGTTCCAAACCCATTACAGATAAATACAACAGAGTTGAGAAACTTTTCGTTTGAAGGTTCTGAAGAGTTAGTTCCGACACATAAATTGTACTGAAAGATACCGAGAAATAACTTTCCTCTTGGCACATTTATAGTGTAAAGTGCCAGTGCATTCTGTATTTCTTTTGCAAGAACATTCTATTCCGTTAAATAGAGTTAACAATTACCTATTTCAGGTCTCTAAGTCTTTACTTAAATATCTTCTTTTCTTTTTCTGCTCTCTGTGTTTCTTATTTTAGTATGCTTTGTATTGATCCTTATTTCATTTCCTAATGGAACCTAATTACATTTTTAGGATTAGCTGTGATTTTGTATCAAAATAGCTTAGAGTATGTCTAATGTAATTACTATTAAATGGGTGGTGAGGTTCACAAACTATTTGAATATTTTAAGAATCAAAATGTATAACCCAAATTATATTCTTATGATTTATCAAGGGAGGGAGGCAGGTTGGGCATGGTATATATATTTTTTTTAAATAAGTGGTTTACCGATAGATTATTTGTAACAGCTTTAAGAATTAACAAAAAATTAATTATATCGTGAACACCAATATTTTTTTATTGTTGCTTTTTAACTTTTTGAAACCATTTTTTAGCTGTGGGAATAAAAAAGTTAGGTATGTTTTTATACTAGCTTTCAGAACCTCTTTTTTCTTCCAAAGAATCTTTTAAATTCTGTAATTCGTTTTATTAACAGAACTTTATTATTACAACTAAATATTGTTTAATTTATGCCCAGATTGGTTTATTGTTTAGATCAAATATTTATTTTTTAATCAGTAAATAAAAAAATAAATATTAGGTATGTCCACTCAAACGAACTTACTTATAATTTTGGGTGGAAACTAAAATTAATATTTCAATAATATTAGTTTAACTAAGATCATTGCGTTAACTTTAATTGTCTTTGACTCATGTTACCATTAGAAGTCATAATGTTTCGGAAAACGTATATTTTTCGAGTTATTCCAAAAAGTAATAGAGAAGAGAAATAAGTTTTAATTGGAAATATGGCCAAATACTTTTAAAATCTTTTTATATATAATTTTTATATTCTATGTTTATTTTCTTGGTTGGTTACAAATGTACAGAATTAAAAATAATAATCTAAAAATACCATTAAATTCAAATCAAAATAAATCTGAGAAATTTCTAATACAAAATTTCATTCTATCTAGATTTAATTTTATTTTAAGAATAAGTTGAAGATTTTATTTTTTTTATTTAAAAAAAAAGTGTAACAATTTTTAAAATGTGAAGCGAAAAATCATATTGAATACTAGGTTGAGGGTGAGATTTTATTTTAACTTGCTGATACCTCTTCCATTCCTGACAATCCTCCGAGGCGCCTGAAAAGAAGATGGCCACGAGACCAGCTAATGTGAAATGTAATTAGAGTGCTACCAGTGGATAGTTGCTTTACAAGCCTGTAATACTCCATTTTAACTAAGACCATATTTACTAAATGTATTTGAATATACAGTTGTAAATTTCAATAAAGATATTAAAAAAAAACTTGCTGATAGGTACTAAGATGACACTGTGGTTTTACAAGATTTGTGACACATCCAAACCACAGCCACACCGCCTTTTCTTTCAAGATGTCAGAATTTTAAAAATATTAATTGTGTGGAGTTGTATCTGAAAAAAAACAATTTTTTTTTGTATCAGCTGATGTAATGTATTGCCTCTCCAACTGTCTAATTTGTTTTGTGTTATCTGGATATTCCACAAACTTTTTATATCTCATTGTCACTACATTTTCACCTCTGCATTTTTCATATCATTAAGGAACGTAATAAGAATATAAAAGCAGGTTTTGACGCGCCTAGCGATGTTTTAGTTTTATCCCTGTTCAATCGAAGCGTTACGGTCAACCTAAATGATCTCCATAAATTTGGACTAATAGCATCACAATAGGTTGGTGCACCTGCATCAGATGTTTATTGGTGTTCGTGGAAACAAAGCGGTTTCTCTATAATACAGGCTGAACTAGGAAGTCTTTCACATATTTCAGTTGGTTTTGCATAATTAGACGAGATATTGGTCTTATTTTCTTAGACAAAACAGTAAAATTTAGTGAATGAATGAAAAAATCTGATCAATAAATATAACAAACGAGAGCCGTTACTGAAGACAAATAAGAGATAGTGAATACACAATTTTATGAGGTAAATATGAGATTGATGGTTTGAGATTATAAGCTGTGACTGTTTACTGCTCTTTTTAGTAAACAGTCCTAAATCTTGTTTATGGGCGAGTATTGCCTGAAACCAAATTAAAGTATTCCATATCAAAAGAGATTTTGTTAGAAAGGACAGACAGATAGAAATCAAAATAATATATATTAATAAATAAAAGATAGATAACTTGTAGAAAGGGTCAGGCCAAAAGATATATAATATTGTTAGTTTGAATTTAGAAGATAATTTAGATAATAATTTGATTTGCTGATAGAACAAGAGCCCAAGATAAGAAAAAAGGCAGTTATCTCTCTCCAATTTTTGATTACTTTAATGAAAACTATGTATAATTAATAGTCAAAATTGATAAGTCTGCCAAGTAAGTTAAATTTCCTTTATTTTGAGTGTTGGCAGACATATTTGCGTCTTATGGATCTAGAGATATATTTTTTCAAAAATCCAATATTTTATACGAACAACTAGAAATTTACATTTTGTGAATTTATTTTGTCAAATATCATAAAAACTACTGGTCCTGCAAAGATAAACATAATTAACTATTTTGTAGTAAATTTAACTAGCTTTAATTTAAGCGCTAGCAGACATCAGCATGTCCAATGGTTTCTGAAATAAAGTT
>NW_027106050.1:179664-185810 GCF_000696795.3 Halyomorpha halys | reverse complement strand
ACTACTAATCTTTCAGTAGATTTTTACGAAATTTTGCTTTTTATAAAGCTATATCTCGAGAACTATTGGATGTAAATAGCTCTTTTAGAGCTAATATTTCAGCAAATTTACTCTTCTTTAAATAATGTTCTCTTAGATTTTCCAGTGTTGTTGGTAGTTTTTATGATATAGAGCTCCAAATGAAATATTAATGTTTTTTTAAGGTTTTGAAACAGCCGCCATTTTTTAATCCCCCTAGCTATACTTGGCAGACTCATCAATTTTGACTAATAATTATAGATAGTTTTTATTGAAGTAATCAAAAATTGGGGTGAGATAACTGCCTTTTTTTCTTCCCGGCTCTTGTACTATGAGATGAAGGGTTACCATCTTGTATTCCTAGCAGGACATGAAGATAAAAGATGAAATCCTTGCTTCTCTTTTGCTTGTGCAATGATCCCCATATGAGATGAGTCCTGATATGTGCTCTGCTGATGTAGGTGGCCGGCCTCCTTGCTGGGTGCTCCCAGTCCCACGGTCTGTTCCTTGCTTCTAGCCTGACATCTTGTCTGTTCTATGGCTTGTGACTGAGTGAGAACAGGCTAGAGGTCCCTGGAGAGTCTTCAGGTTCCAGCAGTCAGGGATTAGCCCTCCAAGCAACTCTGATTAGAAAAAATAGGCGCTAATACTAGAAGTTTCTTTTGTCAGTATATGCCGCTCATAGTCACTTTTACATAATTAAAGGGTCCCCCCCATCTTAAACTCCCCAAATCATAAAAACAGATGTATGTGAACTGAACAACTGTCATGTAGTTCCACATAGCAGTTAGCTCTCGCATGCGATAATAGTTGATCTAACTCTCAATTGTCAAATAAATCCTAACTAGATTATTACTGTCACGACGACAAATATAACAATAAATTAAGTTTACACAATACTAGCAGCTGTATTAAGGGTAGCAGCTATCACATATAATGCGAAACCTGAGCTTCTACTTCTTCCTCACAATATTTCCTAAGTGTCGGGGCCTAAGAGTGGTACTCATATTCCCCTCGGCGAAAGCCTTCTGAAGTAAATCTTAAGACTTCAAGTCGTTCAGCGTGGCCTTTTATTACATTTTTTTTTAATTCTCCCATTAAAGCAAATTTAAGAAATAATCGCAAAATTTGAAATTTCTTACTTTTTTTTTGCTTTAGCTTACAAACTTAAACATTGTCGCAGAGCCTGTGAGACATTTGTCGAATTTTCATATCTTGTCATCTGCATATGTTGCTTTATGTATATCTTTATTTAAAAGTTAGGATAAGTTCCTCCTTCCGGATGTATTCCTATTAGAAAGAAAGTTAGTTAATTGTTAACTAAAGACATTTTCAAGTGTTATTTTATCTCCTACTTCTAACTACAACTAAATGGCAGCAAACTTGAAAAACACTGTACTCGAACCAGAGTTCTTTTAAATAAAAGAGATTTGAAAAGGTGGGTTACTACTGTCTCAGTGTTTTCATTTCCCCACAAGTTAAGAGGCAATAACAGCTGCAGAAATGGAAGGAAATTTAAAAAGATTTTAGAACTTTTTAAAGAGTATTTTTAAGTTATTTGATATGACATTTCAGAACCTCGAACATACACGATAAAACAGTTTTGCATTAAGCTATGCATATTAATTTAATCGTATCATTGTAAATTTTTTTTTGCTGACACTTTTAATATTTCTTCTATTAAATTCGACAGACGTATCCCTGACATTTCATCAGCGATAAATTTTAATCATACTTTTTTTTTATAGATATCATGAATATAATCAAAAGGACCTGATTAACATCAATAATTATTGTGGAATATACAAATATCAATAAAAAATAAAATGAAACAGTATAGAAGGTTCATAATTATGAGAGATAGTTGACTACGTATAATTGACAGTATGAAGATGACTTGTACGAAAAGAAGTTGGAGGTGCGGTCAAAATGAAACACAAATAAGTTTATGTAACTTATTTAATGTAATCTATAGAAGGTTCATTCTAACTTTTTTTTATAAGAACACGACATGTTTTATGATCATTAGAAGAAACTGATAGCGTTTCATAGTAGACGATATTTTGATTTTCTCTCCTCTGAGGCAGAAGTATATAATCTGTAGGGAACTTAACAGTTTATTGAAGAAGAGGGGAGAAAACGAAATTTAAAATGTTCCAACAAATTTGATCGATTTTTTTAACTTAATGAAAGTCTGTTAAGAATTTTTTGAAATTTTACATTTTCTTCAACATTATTTGCAAGTGTACCTCTTAGTATTTACCTAATAGTATTTTTAATCAAATTAAGGTACGATTCGAACAAAGTTTTAGTAATTTAAAGGAGGTTGTGAAATCTCAAATTTTCAACTTTTCGGATTTTCAAATTAGTTGGGAGATTATTGCTATCCTTCCCTCTCCACTGTGTATAACTGCATTGATTTGTGGTAGGGGGGGGGAGAAATACAAAATATAATATTTTATTATTTATTCAACTACATATCAGTTTAAAAAAAGGGGGGCATACCTAGTTAAATTTAATATCAATACGAAGATAGCATACATTTATATTTTTAAAAGTCACTAATACCTTATAATAATCTTGCAATATATGGAATTTCAGAAATATTTTAAGCCAATAAAAACTTATATGAAGTCTTTGAGTGCTGGGTTTACTCCAAGGATGTAAAGATCCTACCCTATTCCTTGCATTAATGGATTATGTAAAGCGTTTAATCATAAACAATTGAACTATAGAAATACTGCGAAGTATTGCAGATAGTTAGGAATTAGCTGACAGTACATGTCTTCTGGTCTAACTGGTCTGGTTTATAGATGTAGAATACGAAGGAAAAAGATTCAGTAAGAAGTGTGGGGCTGTCAATTAATAAACCCAAAACAAAAGAAATGAGAATAAACACCAGAATTGGTGTGAGCGTTGTGGGGCCGGATGAGTCAACAACAGAATTGAATCATTCTTCAATAAAGAACTGATGAACAGGACTAGTTTAAAGACCTTTGAGGCAGTGATGAGGAAACTACAATAGATCAGCCTCACCTTAAGAAGGCAAAAAAATTCCTTGATTGAAATATGCACAGTGATCGCAAGCCAAGACTATCCAGAAACACATGGAAAAGATTGGAGAAGACAAAGGTTAACCAGTTGAGACGGCAAGGGTGTGAAAGAAGTGAAAGAAATCTATATCTTCCGATAGAGATCTATGACAACAACCAGTGGTATCCCTTTCCTTCAACAGGAGCTGGAGGATTTATATACATACAATCCTCTGGATTACTAAAAACCTAATGAATGGAGTTAATACACTTTTTTATATGACTCAACTTAGAAAATAAATTTGAATATTTTTATAAATTATTGCAATATGAATACATTTTATAAATTATTCAAGTAAAAATAAGTTTTATGGTAAGCTGTGTTTATTTGAAACGCGATAAATCCACTTTATAGTTCTATAATCACGACCATATTGTGTAGTTAATTACTATGAATAAGTTAATTTGTATTAATTGTATTAATCAATAGAAGCAATTAATTATTTTGTAATTAGTAGTAATTGAAAAATTAAGGAAGCTGGTTAAAAGGTTAATTACTATACCATGATGAGATCTCTTCACTCCTTAATCTCTTTTGGCATATTATTACAGTTGGATTCAATTTCATTAAAGATTACCACAATCATTCAATCAATAATTCATTTTTATAGTTTCAATGTTTTATTTTTTTCAATAAATCATTCGTAGTCGACCCTGTGGGTTCGGGAAACCTCCTAGAGCACACCCAACTGTTAAACTTAGTGGTTGAGCGTGATCTTGAAAAAATAGATAAAACGGTTGGAAAATTGTTTATATTTATCACCAAACTCACTAGGTGATCCTCGGAAATCGTCATTGCCATCTCATGATTTGTTTAAAATGGGGGTCATTTAAATGTTTTATTTTGCACATTAATGAAGATAGAAGAAAAACTTTTTTTTTTTAATCACTTTCCTAAATTCTTAAAGGAAAAAGTAATTTTATTTAGAATTTATCTTGTACGACTGAAACCATTTTATTGCTTCTTCTTTTTATTGTTTGAGTTTTCCGATGCCTCTACAAGTGATCTATATTTATTTATGAGAACATAGGGTTAATATCCTGTTTAATATGTTGGATGGAAAGGTTTAGTGAATTTATTATTTATTTTTTTCATTTTTTACTATATAAGAGTTTCTTTGCGGAAAGGATTTTGCGAATCGAAATTGAGGACCAAAAATCATTTTTATTTATTTAATACCAGATCAGGTGGTCCTTACATGTTTAATGTAAGAGGTACATTTTTTTTTTTTACTATTGATTATAGGAGGGATATATACAAAAGACACTTATAACTATATACAAATTGATTATACTAAAACTTCCGAATTCGAATCAGAATTAACTTAGATGCGGCTTTGTACTTCATATTTTTATTTTCCTTATCACCTAGGTGAGAAGCTATTGTGATCAGGTCAAATTCTGGAAGTACACTTTTTAGAATAAAATTAGAGTAATCTTATTTTTAATAGAGGTTTAACTAGTGCTTGTTCTATCTCATTCAATTAACGCTTTCGTAAGTTAAGCTAATAATGTTTATGTAGTGAACCTGCATGCACGGGTATGAAGTTCTTTTAAAATTTTTTGAGGTTAAATCACTTCCATCATTTGAAATAAATTATTATTTATTTCAAGTGACAATTGTACAACGTTTCGGGACCACTGTCCCATATTCATGCACTATAAGAGAGAGAGAAGTGAAGATGCACAAATGGTGGACATGATTTCCCATATGAAATCATGAGGTTTTATAGTGCATGAATATGGGACAGTGGTCCCGAAACGTACAATTGTCCTGAATAAATAAATAATAATTTATTTCAAATGATGGAAGTGATTTAACCTCAAAAAAATTTAAAAGAATTGACTCACCAGACTTCCTAGAGAGATAATCCAGGGTATGAAGTTGTATTAATTAGTTTAATTCTGAAAATTCTCTAGATTAATCACTATTTACCCCCTTATCTCCCATACCACCAAAGTTTACACCATATACCTACCATAGTGCACGATGGGTAACTCGTGGCTACAATCACACACTCAGACTCTAGTGGACTCTTTTTTTATTTATAAATATTGATAAATTAACCATAATTTTAGATAATAATGTTTTTGATTTGTATGATATTGATCTAAAATTTATAGATTTCATGAAATTTGTTTTTCAATTATAGTAAATGGACGATTTGTATCAATCCCTCTTTCATTGTTGTTCTTAATGGAAATCGTTTGTACAACAAAACAAGTTGGATGTGATACTTGTATTGTAAATTATTATTTCTAAGTACTTGGATCCTTTTTTTAGTTATCGTTCATTTTGGCTTAACTTGGGATTACTAAGCTCCCCAAGAAGCTTATTTGTCATTAGACTTGATATAAGTCAGATTTCTACACTCCAGTACCATTATCATGGTTATTCGAGTTATCCCTGCTTGTTGTACTGACAGAAATTAATTAAATTGTAAAATCTCTAGAGAGCTGTAAGTCTGCTCTAATTAGAGTTTGTCTCATTACTTGGAGGAAGATTTACTCAGGGACGATACCTGACACGGTGCTGTAGCGTAACTCCGAGGCAATTAAATCCTACAACACCTCTAATGTGTGTAACAGTGTAGTCTACTGGTGAGAGGCAAGTAACTGATTTAAGGCATAATTGAAAGAACTTGAAAACAACGTAACAAGTAAGCAGGTTTTTTGTAAGTCTGTGTGAGCAATTATTATTTCATAATTTATTGAAATTTCAACCTGGGATCATGAGAAGAAAAAACATTTGTGGCGAATATCACGTAATTAAGGTCGAATATCCATTTTTCGACAGCTTCGAGATATTTCATTTTAAAAAATATTTTTAAAACTAAAAGGTTTTTATTCTTATAATTATTGTAGTACGTATTTTTGCTATATCTTTATTTCATATTTTTTGATCAACATTTCAAGATTTCCCCTTTTTTCAGGATCAACAATCCGAAATTTGTTTATTATTTCATAAAATAAACAACAGAATACAGAAGATTAAAATAGAATATTTATGTAACAAAATATATTAAAAATATATAT